>NC_052329.1:28728841-28908841 GCF_016432855.1 Salvelinus namaycush
TTTAACCAGTAGGTCTCAGCAGGAGAGGAGTCTGACTGAGACTCTCCTCAGTAATGAGCTCTCTCCCTTTCTCCCTCGTTCCCCCTCTCTCTCTGATCGTGTGGCTTCAGTTACAGCCTAGCTAGGACTACAGAGCGGAGAACATTGATCTCAATGTGTATGTCTCTGGAAGAGTCACTCTACATGGAGGTTTCACAATTGAACACATAACAGAGGATTCTCCATCTCATAATAGAATATATTTTTTTTGTTCCTCATTAGCAGTCGTGGGTTCGTTATGTTGTTAGTAGTGGGCTACAGTGATTGCTTTGGGAGATTCTCATTTGGGCAAAAGACCTCAACTCCTCCGTCCTCGTTTCTCTGTGACCCGAAAACCAATAAATGGTTGAGTGGTCGAGGAGAGTGTTTTGATCACTTTACACATTTATTTGGGGATCCCACCCCTGTAAATGTCATTTTCCCGATGACGTGTGAGTGGAGAGGGAGAGTCTCATTTCATACAAGTGCATTTGTTTCCACGTTTCCTCTCCTCCCCTCCTCTCCTCAATAAAGAGGGAAGGAGGGGACGGAGGAGTTAGCAAAACCAATTGAGAATCTCCCATGGTCCCTGGAGCTCCCTGTTTAGTCAGGTTTTGGGGAGTAAGGGTCAGAGTGGTCTTGTAAGTCTTGGTAATTAAAGGTTAAAGCAAGTAGTCTGTAGTGAAGTTATGGTCAAGCTTTATAGTCAGTCTGTATAGCCTGTGTGCCAGTCTGTCAGAATGTCTCTTTCCGGTCAACAGGCTGTATAGCCATGTGGAGGGTGTGTCACGGCTACAGTGCATCTGCTCTGTGTGTTCAGTGTGGCAGTGACAGATGAAGCTCTCCCTATGACCTGGCTACCACCCTCATATACATGCTGTCACACACATGGAGGGAGAGGACGAGAGAGAGAGAGAGAGAGAGAGAGAGAGAGAGAGAGAGAGAGAGAGAGAGAGAGAGAGAGAGAGAGAGAGAGAGAGAGAGAGAGAGAGAGAGAGAGAGAGAGAGAGAGAGAGAGAGAGAGAGAGAGAGAGAGAGAGAGAGAGAGAGAGAGAGAGAGAGAGAGAGAGAGAGAGAGAGAGAGAGAGAGAGAGAGAGAGAGAGAGAGAGAGAGAGAGAGAGAGAGAGCCCTAACCTTAACCACTCGGAATTAATACCTAACCTTAATCCTTTGAGTTGTTTTTTTATTTGGGGGACTAAACTATTTTTTATTATTCAAATGTTTCTTTATTATTCAAAATATTTTTTTGTTACAAGGAGACTTATTTTATTTATTTGTATTATTTTTGTTTATTGGTGGGTATTTATTTCCTTGTCTTTTTCCCCCAATTGTTTTCAATCATAGGCATGTAATACCATTGAGAGCCATTACAAATAACCATCCTACAACAGGGAAGTGGGAGTTTAAAGGTTCATGGTCTCCCAGACTACCCGCCACACCTCCCCAAGAACACCCTTTGAGTTGTTTCTGTTTTAACCCTGTAACCATGCGGAATTAATCCTGTAGCCACGCGGAATAAATGTGTAAAAAATAGACGATCATCCATTATGCATCAAATTTCAAAGGGAAACCAAGAGATCGTGTTGAGAGAGAGATATACAGAAATTCAGGGATAGAAAACATCTCCTGAGTTTGTGTGTAAAAAAAGAACACCGTCTCTTTAAAGAGTTGCCCTGCGTTAGCAAGGAATTCTGGCAGGGGTAGAGTCTGTGTGTGTGTGTGTGTCTGCTCTGAACAGGACTTTTATTTTTAGCCTGGTATAAGCAGACCCAGTTGGGAGCCCCTGCCTAGTGCCTGGTTCTCAGGCCACCTCAGCTCAGCTCAGAGACACACACACGCACATGCACACGCACGCACACACGCACGCACACTCACACGCACACGCACACTCACACACACACACACACACACAATGCACTCTGTAATCTAACACAGACAACCCAACCAATTCACCAGTACCGCAGCGATCCACCCATGGCTGCTCATAGAGGAGGAACGGAAAGAGAGAGAGAGAGACTATGACTGACCCAAACTTAAGGAAAGCTTTGACTATGTACAGACTCAGTGAGCATAGCCTTGCTATTGCGAAAGGCCGCCGTAGGCAGACCTGGCTCTCAAGAGAATACAGGCTATGTGCACACTGCTCACAAAATGAGGTGGAAACTGAACTGCACTTCCTAACGTCCTGCCCAATGAATGGCCATATTAGAGACACATATTTCCCTCAGATTACACAGATCCACAGAGAATTCGAAAACAAACCCGATTTTGATAAACTCCCATATCTACTGGGTGAAATAGCACAGTGTGCCATCACAGCAGTAAGATTTGTGACCTGTTGCCACAAGAAAAGGTCAACCAGTGAAGAACAAACACAATTGTAAATACAACCCATATTTATGCTTATTTATTTTCCCTTGTGTACTTTAACCATTTGTACATCGTTACAACACTGTATATATACGTAATATGACATTTGTAATGTCTTTATTCTTTTGGAACTTTTGTGAGTGTAATGTTTACTGTTCATTTTTATTGTTTATTTCACTTTTGTATATCATCTACTTCACTTGCTTTGGCAATGTTAACACATGTCTCCCATGCCAATAAAGGCCTTAAATTGAATTGAGATGGGGGGGGGGGGGGGGGGGGGGGGGGGGGGAGAGAGAACAAACACACACAAACCACTGTGCCTGACTCTGCCCTTTGTTCTAGTGTAATACCCACTGACAGCAAGGTGATGGATGGCTGTTTCAACTCTGTCTTTGAGCTAAAACCATGCTGCTATTCTCTCCCTCTGCTTTTCTCTTTCATTTTCCATGCTATAAAGCTACAGGGCCTTGCTCTTTCTCTCTTTCATATTTTGTGATGTTAATCTATGGTACCTCCCTCTCTCTTTCAAGCTGTAAAACAGTACTCTCTCTCTCTCTCTCTCTCTCTCTCTCCCTTTCTCTCTCTCCCTCTCTTTAGTTTGCAGTGACTGTGCAGAAAGTTGAGTGATACAGAGCTATAAATCAGCTCTTAACGGCAACATAAATCCCCATTTCCTCCGCACTATGCTCTGCCACTCACAGCCGCTCCACCCTTTCATCCTCCCAGCCCACATTTTCTTAGGGGGAGAAGGGGAGGCGGGAGAGGCAGAGAAAATGGTCTCCTGCTGTATTCTGCTTGTTCTGAGAACAGTGGGCCGTAATGTACTCTGACAGCTTGAGGAAAAATACAATTAGCCATTAACAGGACTGGGAGAAAGGGGGAGACAGGGAGGGCAGAGAACCAGGTGGAAAACAGTACACTTGGCTTCCCCCATAGGAGAACCCTTTTTGGTTTCAGGTAGAACCCTTTCTGGTTCCAGGTAGAACTGTTTTGTGTTCCATGTAGAACCCTCTCCATGTAGAACCCGTTTCACAGAGGGTTCTACCTTGAACCAAAATGGTTATACCTTGAACCAAAAGTGTTCTTCAGCCAAATAACCCTTACTGGTTCTAGATAGCACCTTTGGTTCTAAGAGTCTAGGGTGGAACTGGAGAAAAGGTGGGGGCCGGGGTAACGGGTATTTGGCTGGAGGGAGAGTTTACAGTAGGGTGGAGGATCTAGTTACAATACATTGGGTCAAGGGTAGGTGAGTGGTTAGTAAAAAGGTAGGCATTTCTCTGTTGGGTATGCTGGTAGTTTGTACTGTATATCTACATTTAGACTTATAAGTGAACAGCTCCACACCTCTCTGCTCTCTCTAGGAGCTCAGTGACTCACAGTGACTAAATCAGAGGAAGGGTGTGAGTGTGTGTGTATGCGCACGCTGAGAGACGCTGATGGAATGTGTAGCTCTGGGCTATCCTTTTCCAGCACAGTCATTGCTGTCCGTCCATCTCTACCCACACTCCCCATGTCTCCAGCGTTGCAATCTTCCTCCACATCGACCGGGCCTCCGCACTGCAGCTGGCTCGCCTTGATGACATCACACCATCATCCACACAGGAGAGGACATACCATTCCTCTCAGGGTCAGGTGTAGGGATTGTCCTGCTCTACCCTGACCTTCAACCCTACGCTGTATGTCTGGTCACAGACATCTGGTAGGATCAGAGACTACACAGCTAGACTCATCTCTAAAGGTGGCCTAGACTTGGGTCTAACTGCTTATCCAGGTGATATAACCATTCATCTATCTAGGCTATGTGGTGTACACTGAACTGATGCCCCGGGAGATAGATTGATTGTAGAAGGAAGGGAAGACCAGTCAAGCTGTGTGAGTGTGTGTCATTAATAGGTGGGGTCATCGAGACCGCCACTGATAGTACTGCACTTTTAAATCTATTGCCAGCAGATGCGATTGTGTGTGTGTTTCCTGTGCCAGTCCTGTCTAGCCGCTTACACCAGACCCAAACCCGATGACTCGGCAACTTTCCTGCAACTTTTTTGTTTCCATGTGTTGTTCTATTTGTGTGGTATTTGTGTTTGTATGGGTGTGTGTGTGTGTACAGTATTCTCTCCCTCTCTCTGCGGTGTATGTGAAGGGGGTTATACTATATATTGTATCAGTGAAAGTTTGTATGTAAATGTCAGGTCCAGATGTGTGGCTGTGATGTCAGACACATGGTCATGTTAGAACAGCTGGACCAGAGCACAGATCCCCACCCACTAACTCCAACACTCTTTGACCACACACAGAGCTGACCACACACTGTTCGAGAGCCAACGTCATTAGCACCAGACAAACCAAGTCATTGGGACACAGTCTAAGTCTGTGTTGTAGCTGCCAGGTGGTTTAGTCCTCAAGCACATTTCCTCCAGCACAAGACAACACTGCTCCAGGCCAACAGCTAAATCAGACCCCTCGCTGAACAGAACACACCTCTGATTGTATCCACTGCAAAGTCACGACTGTCAGGCAGACAGAACAGAGAAGAGAGGACAGAGCCTGACTGACTATATTACCGCAGAGTTACAACGTTGCGGTGTTGTCACAACATATTGGTTCAAACTGCATCTTAGTCAGGTCAAACCCATGGTAGTAATGTAGCCGTAATATAGTGCAGGCAGGTATGATGGGATGACAGAGGTGGTTTCTGAGTAAGACAGAGAGAGAGAACAGTCTGAGTCCCAGCTAGTAATACCACATCATGGCTGGGATCATCCCCCTCTCCTCTCCTCCGCTCCAGACCAGAACACACCTGCCCTTTGTTAGACGCCACATAGCAGACAGTCCTGGAGAAAAAAAGACACCCCTCTGGCTACTGAAAGGCATGAGGTCTTTCTCTGTGCTGGGTCTATAGTGAAACACACAGGCTTTCCGTTCACTCTGTGTATGTACTATGGAACGTTGGGCGGTATCATCACTGAAGTGGGTCTATGAGAGAGAAATACCTGCAGTCCTTTACAAAGAAACTGTATGGAAAAATCCATATTCTTCTACACAAATATCTAAAGAACCCAAAGTACAAAGTTTATAGGCCTTTTGCCTTTTGGTAGACCGTCATTGTACCTAAGAATGTGTTCTAATCTGACTTGCCTAGTTAAATAAAGGTAAAAAAAAAATATATATACTAAGTTGACCACCCCTGATATGAGAGGTGGACATGTTCCTTTACCTGAGTGTACTGCCCTGAGTGTACTGTGTACTGTGTTAACCTGAGTGTACTGCCCTGAGTGTACTGTGTGTACGGTGTTTACCTGAGTGTACTGCCCTGCGTGTACTGTGTACTGTGTTTACCTGAGTGTACTACACTGCGTGTACTGTGTGTACTGTGTACTGTGTTTACCTGAGTGTACTGCCCTGCGTGTACTGTGTGTACTGTGTTTACCTGAGTGTACTGCAATGCGTGTACTGTGTGTACTGTGTACTGTGTTTACCTGGGTGTACTGCCTTGCGTGTACTGTGTTTACCTGGGTGTACTGCCCTGTGTGTACTGTGTGTATTGTGTACTGTGTTTACCTGAGTGTACTACCCTGCGTGTACTGTGTACTGTGTACTGTGTTTACCTGGGTGTACTGCCCTGCGTGTACTGTGTGTACTGTGTACTGTGTTTACCTGGGTGTACTGCCCTGCGTGTACTGTGTGTACTGTGTTTACCTGGGTGTACTGCCCTGCGTGTACTGTGTGTACTGTGTACTGTGTTTACCTGGGTGTACTGCCCTGCGTGTACTGTGTGTACTGTGTACTGTGTTTACCTGGGTGTACTGCCCTGCGTGTACTGTGTGTACTGTGTACTGTGTTTACCTGGGTGTACTGCCCTGCGTGTACTGTGTGTACTGTGTACTGTGTTTACCTGAGTGTACTACCCTGCGTGTACTGTGTGTACTGTGTATTGTGTTTACCTGGGTGTACTGTGTACTGTGTACTGTGTTTACCTGGGTGTACTGCCCTGCGTGTACTGTGTATACTGTGTACTGTGTACTGTGTTTACCTGGGTGTACTGTGTGTACTGTGTGTACTGTGTATTGTGTTTACCTGGGTGTACTACCCTGCGTGTACTGTGTGTACTGTGTACTGTGTACTGTGTTTACCTGGGTGTACTACCCTGCGTGTACTGTGTGTACTGTGTACTGTGTACTGTGTACTGTGTTTACCTGGGTGTACTACCCTGCGTGTACTGTGTGTACTGTGTACTGTGTACTGTGTTTACCTGGGTGTACTACCCTGCGTGTACTGTGTACTGTGTACTGTGTTTACCTGGGTGTACTACCCTGCGTGTACTGTGTGTACTGTGTACTGTGTACTGTGTTTACCTGGGTGTACTGCCCAACTTGCTGTGTGGAATCCAAGGTTGAGCTGCAAACTCCTCCACTAATACAAAAACTATCTTCCCAGCCGCTGGTGATCTCTCAGAGGAAAAGTAGAGAAAAAGCAGAACCTTGAAGCAGTAAGATACACATCTGTAGAGCGACAGCAGGAGAGAGAGAAAACGGTCCGACTTTAAACCCTGGACAGCACTGTCTGCTCACAGCGCGAGTGTGTGAGGAGTGTGTGTGAGAGTTGTGTAGGAGGCCGGGCGTGCTGGAGCGGGTACTGACACACACAGGCGGGTTAGGTAGAGTCCCAGACGCTTGGGGGCTGAACCAGTCACCGGAACCCCAGCACCTGGTCATGGCCCTGCCCACCCCTAACCTTCCCTAGTCCTCCCCTGGTCTGGACCTATCCCTCCTTCCCACCCTCCCTCTGGTCCTAGCCTATCCACACTCTGCTGCCCTATCTCCCTATATCACTTCATCTCTCTCTCTCTATCAGTTTAACCCTCTCATCACTACCACTCTTCCCAGTCTTCCTCCAACTTCCATTCTTTCTTTTGCCCCCTCTCCATATTCCTCCCACTCTATCATCATTCCCCAGTGTTTTGCTTGTGATTCTATATATCCTCTATGACTGCTTGTGGTTCTATATATCCTCTATGACTGCTTGTGGTTCTATATATCCTCTATGACTGCTTGTGGTTCTGTATATCCTCTATGACTGCTTGTGATTCTATATATCCTCTATGACTGCTTGTGGTTCTATATATCCTCTATGACTGCTTGTGGTTCTATATATCCTCTATGACTGCTTGTGGTTCTATATATCCTCTATGACTGCTTGTGATTCTATATATCCTCTATGACTGCTTGTGGTTCTATATATCCTCTATGACTGCTTGTGGTTCTATATATCCTCTATGACTGCTTGTGGTTCTATATATCCTCTGACTGCTTGTGGTTCTATATATCCTCTATGACTGCTTGTGGTTCTATATATCCTCTATGACTGCTTGTGGTTCTATATATCCTCTATGACTGCTTGTGGTTCTATATATCCTCTATGACTGCTTGTGATTCTGTATATCCTCTATGACTGCTTGTGATTCTATATATCCTCTATGACTGCTTATGATTCTATATATCCTCTATGACTGCTTGTGGTTCTATATATCCTCTATGACTGCTTGTGATTCTATATATCCTCTATGACTGCTTGTGATTCTGTATATCCTCTATGACTGCTTGTGATTCTATATATCCTCTATGACTGCTTGTGATTCTATATATCCTCTATGACTGCTTGTGATTCTGTATATCCTCTATGACTGCTTGTGATTCTATATATCCTCTATGACTGCTTGTGGTTCTATATATCCTCTATGACTGCTTGTGATTCTATATATCCTCTATGACTGCTTGTGGTTCTATATATCCTCTATGACTGCTTGTGATTCTGTATATCCTCTATGACTGCTTGTGATTCTATATATCCTCTATGACTGCTTGTGATTCTATATATCCTCTATGACTGCTTGTGATTCTGTATATCCTCTATGACTGCTTGTGATTCTATATATCCTCTATGACTGCTTGTGATTCTGTATATCCTCTATGACTGCTTGTGATTCTATATATCCTCTATGACTGCTTGTGATTCTATATATCCTCTATGACTGCTTGTGATTCTGTATATCCTCTATGACTGCTTGTGGTTCTATATATCCTCTATGACTGCTTGTGATTCTATATATCCTCTATGACTGCTTGTGGTTCTATATATCCTCTATGACTGCTTGTGGTTCTATATATCCTCTATGACTGCTTGTGATTCTATATATCCTCTATGACTGCTTGTGATTCTGTATATCCTCTATGACTGCTTGTGATTCTATATATCCTCTATGACTGCTTGTGGTTCTGTATATCCTCTATGACTGCTTGTGATTCTATATATCCTCTATGACTGCTTGTGGTTCTGTATATCCTCTATGACTGCTTGTGATTCTGTATATCCTCTATGACTGTTTGTGATTCTGTATATCCTGTATGACTGCTTGTGATTCTGTATATCCTCTATGACTTCTCTTATCCTACAATCTTCTCCCCCCGCCTCTCTCTCTCTCTCTCTCTCTCTCTCTTTCTCTCTCTCTCAACGTGGCACAGGGCTGACTGCAGTCTGAGGGTAGTGGTTAGTACTGGAGTGCTCAGGGCAGGGTTCAGACACAAAACAACTACCACATAATCACAGTTTCCAAACAGAGAGAGATAGGAAGACACAGACAAAAAGATGGCGAGAAGGCAAGCCCTTCAAGTCTCTCTCCCTTCTACTGCTCTATTCTCCACCGCTACCTCTTCCCTTGCTTCAACACGCTCTCTCTGTCACATACTTCGGTTTCCTCAGCCATGTGAGCTTATCTAGGACAGCTTGTTCCACTCTTCCTCTGTTGATTCAGGCTGTGTTTCTCCTGCATGCTGGTAGATAGCGACAGCTTGAAGAAAATGTCCCTGTAATGTTGTCTTTCCATTACTTTAGTCAGCCACAGGCAGCTGATCTAACAGGGTCAATGGTAAATGCTGGTGTTTTTATCTCTCCTCTGATCCTGAGCTAAAACCTGATAGGGAAACACACTCATGCTGCCTGCCCTGCCAGAAATGTGTGTATCCGTGCATGTGGGTAGATGTGTGTGGTGTGTTGTCAAGTCAATGTGCATTCTTTTTTAACACTCACCTGGATGTATTAGTTAGTACAAATGTGTGTGCATATTCAATTCCTTGGTGTGTGCTGATCTGATATGGATGTGAGTCCTGTGAGATATGATGCTACACATGCAGAGTCACAAACAGACAGAAACGTGTGTTTGCATGTTGAACAGTCGCTGTGTGTTATTATCTATGTGCTAGCCTCATTCTGATACTTGCAATACATGCTGAGGGATTTAGCTCAAAGGCACATTCATTGGAAAATATGTACAAGTATGATTGTGTGTAAGTGTGTATGTGTGTGTGTGTGTGTGTGTGTGTGTGTGTGTGTGTGTGTGTGTGTGTGTGTGTGTGTGTGTGTGTGTGTGTGTCACACAAAACTGAAGTTAGAACACATGCTGAGCCATGTTGCACAGAATACTTTACATGTGTGTGCGTGCAGACTTGCATATATGGTGTACACTACCAGTCAAAAGTTTTAGAACACCTACTCATTCAAGGGTTTTTCGTTATTTTTAATATTTCTACATTGTAGAACAAAAGTGAAGACATGTCATCCAGGCAAAGGGTGGCTATTTGAAGAATCTCAAATATAAAATATATTTTGATTTTGTTTAACACTTTTTTTGGTTACTACATGATTCCATATGTGTTATTTCATAGTTTTGATGTCTTCACTATTATTCTACAATGTAGAAAATAGTCAAAATAAAGAAAAACCCTTGAATCAGTAGGCGTTCTAAAAAGTTTGACCGGTAGTGTATGTGTGTGTATATATTTATATAGCTTCAGGCTGAGCTCCTCCCTCCCTATCACTCTGCTCCTCCATTGGTATGGGAGTGATGGGAGGGGTGCTGCATGTCACAACATAGCTTCACTACAGAGCACACCGTCTACCCACAGGGTACGACTGGATCTGTGTGTGTGTGTCTGAATAAATGTATATATTTTCTCAGACATGAGTGTCCTATAGGCCTTTACAAATGTAAATGTAGTGTTCCATATAGACGTGTGTATTAAAGTACCTTTCCTATGAGGCAAATTATTTCACAGCCTCTGAAGCACACAGGCCTTCTCTGAATATTTCACCTCGGCCCTGGTTATGAAGGATAACAGTGTTGTTTTGGTTTGGGGGGAGCGGACGGGTAGGGGCCCCTAACTGCCACGTGCCTCCAGACCCTGTTAGGCCTTCATTATATAAAGGTCACCTCACCCCTCAACCTCCTCACCGCAAATTCTTTCTAACCAAGATCCAGAGGGAAGAGGGAGATGTTAGAGAGTGGAAATGCTACCCCTGGTCTCCCGTAACTAAACACACCAGCTAAACACAGTGGTTCATAGTTCCAATAGTACAGAGTCACACAGAAACAGACCGACTGGCTCTGTGGTGTACGGGCAGCAGGCAGGCTGGCAGACGGATCGGTGGCCATACCGTAGCAGCACACAGCCAGTCCCATTAATCAACACTTCCTCTCCCAGCCAGCCGGCAAAACACTGTGGAGACGGTTGCCATGACAACGTCAGACCGGCTAGCAGGAAGAGGACACACCTAAGGGACCGGTGTGTGTGTGACTAGCCCAGGGTCTGGTCTTACTATCGTAGCTGAGGTTTAGTACAAGTAGCTGGCATATGTCGATGTGGCAAACTGTAGATAACACATCAAAATACATATTGTCTATCTGCATGAACAATATGTACACCCCTACCTCCAGTCCTCCTAAAAGCCCAGCTCTTTCGGAAGATCTTCTGAGGTGTAAAACCACAGAGGACCCCAAACCCATCCATGCTGGCCTCCCCCACCCCTCTCCCCCCTCCGTCTGGAGGGTGGTTCACATGAGTTGATGTCAAAAAATGTAACAACATGTTAGAAACCCTCTCACATCCCCTTCCCTTCCCACCAGACATCCCCTCTAATAAAGACATGTCTTCATCCTCTCACATCCCCTTCCCACCAGACATCCCCTCTAATAAAGACATGTCTTCATCCTCTCACATCCCCTTCCCACCAGACATCCCCTCTAATAAAGACATGTCTTCATCCTCTCACATCCCCTTCCCTTCCCACCAGACATCCCCTCTAATAAAGACATGTCTTCATCCTCTCACATCCCCTTCCCACCAGACATCCCCTCTAATAAAGACATGTCTTCATCCTCTCACATCCCCTTCCCACCAGACATCCCCTCTAATAAAGACATGTCTTCATCCTCTCACATCCCCGTCCCTTCCCACCAGACATCCCTCTAATAAAGACATGTCTTCATCCTCTCACATCCCCTTCCCTTCCCACCAGACATCCCCTCTAATAAAGACATGTCTTCATCCTCTCACATCCCCGTCCCACCAGACATCCCCTCTAATAAAGACATGTCTTCATCCTCTCACATCCCCGTCCCTTCCCACCAGACATCCCTCTAATAAAGACATGTCTTCATCCTCTCACATCCCCGTCCCTTCCCACCAGACATCCCTCTAATAAAGACATGTCTTCATCCTCTCACATCCCCGTCCCTTCCCACCAGACATCCCCTCTAATAAAGACATGTCTTCATCCTCTCACATCCCCGTCCCTTCCCACCAGACATCCCTCTAATAAAGACATGTCTTCATCCTCTCACATCCCCGTCCCTTCCCACCAGACATCCCTCTAATAAAGACATGTCTTCATCCTCTCACATCCCCGTCCCTTCCCACCAGACATCCCCTCTAATAAAGACATGTCTTCATCCTCTCACATCCCCGTCCCTTCCCACCAGACATCCCTCTAATAAAGACATGTCTTCACCCTCTCACATCCCCGTCCCTTCCCACCAGACATCCCCTCTAATAAAGACATGTCTTCATCCTCTCACATCCCCGTCCCTTCCCACCAGACATCCCTCTAATAAAGACATGTCTTCATCCTCTCACATCCCTGTCCCTTCCCACCAGACATCCCTCTAATAAAGACATGTCTTCATCCTCTCACATCCCCTTCCCTTCCCACCAGACATCCCTCTAATAAAGACATGTCTTCATCCTCTCACATCCCCTTCCCTTCCCACCAGACATCCCCTCTAATAAAGACATGTCTTCATCCTCTCACATCCCCTTCCCTTCCCACCAGACATCCCCTCTAATAAAGACATGTCTTCATCCTCTCACATCCCCTTCCCACAAGACATCCCCTCTAATAAAGACATGTCTTCATCCTCTCACATCCCCGTCCCTTCCCACCAGACATCCCCTCTAATAAAGACATCTCTTCATCCTCTCACATCCCCGTCCCTTCCCACCAGACATCCCCTCTAATAAAGACATGTCTTCATCCTCTCACATCCCCTTCCCACCAGACATCCCCTCTAATAAAGACATGTCTTCATCCTCTCACATCCCCTTCCCACCAGACATCCCTCTAATAAAGACATGTCTTCATCCTCTCACATCCCCTTCCCACCAGACATCCCCTCTAATAAAGACATGTCTTCATCCTCTCACATCCCCTTCCCTTCCCACCAGACATCCCCTCTAATAAAGACATGTCTTCATCCTCTCACATCCCCGTCCCTTCCCACCAGACATCCCCTCTAATAAAGACATGTCTTCATCCTCTCACATCCCCGTCCCTTCCCACCAGACATCCCCTCTAATAAAGACATGTCTTCATCCTCTCACATCCCCTTCCCTTCCCACCAGACATCCCTCTAATAAAGACATGTCTTCACCCTCTCACATCCCCGTCCCTTCCCACCAGACATCCCCTCTAATAAAGACATGTCTTCACCCTCTCACATCCCCTTCCCTTCCCACCAGACATCCCTCTAATAAAGACATGTCTTCATCCTCTCACATCCCCGTCCCTTCCCACCAGACATCCCCTCTAATAAAGACATGTCTTCATCCTCTCACATCCCCGTCCCTTCCCACCAGACATCCCTCTAATAAAGACATGTCTTCATCCTCTCACATCCCCGTCCCTTCCCACCAGACATCCCTCTAATAAAGACATGTCTTCATCCTCTCACATCCCTGTCCCTTCCCACCAGACATCCCCTCTAATAAAGACATGTCTTCATCCTCTCACATCCCCGTCCCTTCCCACCAGACATCCCTCTAATAAAGACATGTCTTCATCCTCTCACATCCCCGTCCCTTCCCACCAGACATCCCTCTAATAAAGACATGTCTTCATCCTCTCACATCCCCGTCCCTTCCCACCAGACATCCCCTCTAATAAAGACATGTCTTCATCCTCTCACATCCCCGTCCCTTCCCACCAGACATCCCTCTAATAAAGACATGTCTTCACCCTCTCACATCCCCGTCCCTTCCCACCAGACATCCCCTCTAATAAAGACATGTCTTCATCCTCTCACATCCCCGTCCCTTCCCACCAGACATCCCTCTAAAGACATGTCTTCATCCTCTCACATCCCCGTCCCTTCCCACCAGACATCCCCTCTAATAAAGACATGTCTTCATCCTCTCACATCCCCGTCCCTTCCCACCAGACATCCCTCTAAAGACATGTCTTCATCCTCTCACATCCCCGTCCCTTCCCACCAGACATCCCTCTAATAAAGACATGTCTTCATCCTCTCACATCCCCTTCCCTTTCCACCAGACATCCCTCTAATAAAGACATGTCTTCATCCTCTCACATCCCCTTCCCTTCCCACCAGACATCCCTCTAATAAAGACATGTCTTCATCCTCTCACATCCCCTTCCCACCAGACATCCCCTCTAATAAAGACATGTCTTCATCCTCTCACATCCCCGTCCCTTCCCACCAGACATCCCCTCTAATAAAGACATGTCTTCACCCTCTCACATCCCCTTCCCTTCCCACCAGACATCCCCTCTAATAAAGACATGTCTTCATCCTCTCACATCCCCTTCCCTTCCCACCAGACATCCCCTCTAATAAAGACATGTCTTCATCCTCTCCCATCCCCGTCCCTTCCCACCAGACATCCCTCTAATAAAGACATGTCTTCATCCTCTCACATCCCCGTCCCTTCCCACCAGACATCCCTCTAATAAAGACATGTCTTCATCCTCTCCCATCCCCGTCCCGTCCCACCAGACATCCCCTCTAATAAAGACATGTCTTCATCCTCTCACATCCCCGTCCCTTCCCACCAGACATCCCCTCTAATAAAGACATGTCTTCATCCTCTCACATCCCCTTCCCTTCCCACCAGACATCCCCTCTAATAAAGACATGTCTTCATCCTCTCCCATCCCCGTCCCGTCCCACCAGACATCCCCTCTAATAAAGACATGTCTTCATCCTCTCACATCCCCTTCCCTTCCCACCAGACATCCCCTCTAATAAAGACATGTCTTCATCCTCTCACATCCCCTTCCCACCAGACATCCCCTCTAATAAAGACATGTCTTCATCCTCTCACATCCCATTCCCTTCCCACCATACATCCCCTCTAATAAAGACATGTCTTCATCCTCTCACATCCCCTTCCCACCAGACATCCCCTCTAATAAAGACATGTCTTCATCCTCTCCCATCCCCGTCCCTTCCCACCAGACATCCCCTCTAATAAAGACATGTCTTCATCCTCTCACATCCCCTTCCCTTCCCACCAGACATCCCCTCTAATAAAGACATGTCTTCATCCTCTCACATCCCCGTCCCTTCCCACCAGACATCCCCTCTAATAAAGACATGTCTTCATCCTCTCACATCCCCGTCCCACCAGACATCCCCTCTAATAAAGACATGTCTTCATCCTCTCACATCCCCGTCCCTTCCCACCAGACATCCCCTCTAATAAAGACATGTCTTCATCCTCTCACATCCCCTTCCCACCAGACATCCCCTCTAATAAAGACATGTCTTCATCCTCTCACATCCCCTTCCCACCAGACATCCCCTCTAATAAAGTCATGTCTTCATCCTCTCACAGTATCCTGGATCAGTGAATCCCAATGACATTCCCATGTTGGGAAATGGCAGAAATGCTCCGGATGTTGGAATTCAAACAGGAAATGAGCTTGTTTCAGTCCAACCTCCGTCTCCGCTCTGATATCTCTCCTCGGAGCTCAGTCGGGATTACACAGCTATTTCCTATTCCTTATCTATGCAGAGACATCACCATTCCAAGGCCTACTATACTAAGTCTAGGGAGAAGGTCTAGAAACTGTAGGTGTTATCAGTATGCCCTGTGTTACTAAACCTTATGCAAACCAAGTGTGTGTGTGTGTGTGTGTGTATATACTGTACATTCTGAACGGTCATCCAACTCTGAACTCCAGGTCAGGAAGTCTCTTTCTAGAGCGGTATATTGTCTATAAAAGTGGATCCTCGTGATTGTATTTTCCGTCCGTTTTAGACCACATAGGTCTAATAAATTAATAAATGATGTGTAGTGGCTTTGCTGGCATGCATCTAAACAAATTGGTTGACTTTGCCCCACCAAGATTTACATGCTAAAATCACCACTGACAACCACTACTATCCTCAAAGTACTATGGCATTCTTACCCCTGCCCGGACCCTTATCCCAAAGAGAGAGAGAGAGTTAGGTGGAGGGAGGCAGACTTCTCCCATAGAAGGCCTCGACAATACCATGAGCTGACCAGGTAATGAATATTGACGCAAGCAGATTACCCATACTGTAGATACAGCATGGTACTGGAGATAGCATCTCTCAACCTTTCTTCCGCTCTGTCCTCCCCCTCTCCCTCCCACATTCCAGACATGCCTTAGGGAGATAAAGAGGCCTCCAGGACGGTCACACAAAGACAGCAGCAGCAGCTATTGTCTGTTAGGACTGAGAGGAGAGGGCTGGGCGTTAGGATGCCAAAGGAGAGTGCTCTCTGCTCTCTTCTCTCTCTCTCTCCCAGTGCTCTCCGGCTCTCAGACCACACACACACATGCACGCACGCACGCACGCACGCACGCACGCACGCACGCACGCACGCACGCACGCACGCACGCAACAGACAAATAGACAAACTCAAGCACACACAAATTTAAACAAGAGTGACTCAAAAGTGCTGACCTCAATAGGCAACAAACAGTGTGTGTGTCAGATTTGACAAGATTAGAGCATATTCTATAGCCACATCGCCCAGCCCTCTTCACACCTACCCACAAGCTGACAATCAACCATAAAACATTCATCCGAAGCAACATTCTCTGTGCCTGGTTGGCGTCATGTAAAAAACAAGTCCAATATGCAGCCTGTCATCCTGCCAGTGCCAGACCAGGATGTAGCCTGTGGATCTGAAATCCTGTAGCGGGGATCCATAAGACACTGCAACAGCACCCTCTGCTGGACGAAACACAAAATCACCAAAACAAATGATCCATCTAATAGGCATGTCTTGTTTCCTGCCACATCCTCATACTCACAGGCCGTAGACCAGGAGAGGACAACAGGGGCTTCAGGGTTTAATTTTGCTCCAGCCCAGATCTAACACACCTGATTAAACGTACCAACTAATCAGGGTCTTCAATTTAGCTGTGTTAGTGCTGGTCCCTCCCAGACTGGAGTTGTCCAGCCCTGCAGTGTTTTTCCATGCTCCTCCAGCAGCAGACTGGAAGCTGAGAAGGAGTCAGGAGTCAGGACTCCAGTCTGCAGCACATAGCTAGCAGCAGCACATAGCTTAGTGCCACATTACCCCACTAATCTCTCCTTATCCCAGCATTCCTGCACACACATAATATTCCCCAAGTTCACCTGACACAGATAACTGTTGGATTACCACATGACGAAATCCTCAGGGATCACAGAGAAAGCAGGAAAACATGACAGTGAACATGTTCAACAACCCCCCCACACACAGCAGGGTGGGAGTCCTTTAGAACCTGGAGTCTGGAGATATATTGTGCTGCTGCAATTATTGCCCGTATAAATACCAGCTTTCTACTATCTGTGAAAACAACAATAGAACAGGCCCAGTGACCCACAACCTCTTTCCATGTCTGAGGGATCTTCAAGCACCACTTCATACAATATCTGGCTTGATTTGTCCCACCATGACTGACATCCTCACAACTGGCATGCTTCATCCTACACCATCCAACCCTAAACAAGTCACAGAAATCGCACACACTGACACATGCTTGCATAAACACACACACACACACACACACACACACACACACACACACACACACACACACACACACACACACACACACACACACACACACACACACACACACACACACACACAGACACAGACACAGACACACACACACACACACACACACACACACACACACACACACACACACACACAGACGAGTAAAGTCTCCACTCACTGAGGTGTAGGCGGTCTTTCCCAGGCTGTGGTTGTGATTGAGGTTCTGGTTCTCCTGCTCTCTGCTCTGCAGCCCCGCCAGGTGTCTCTCCAGAGCTGCCCAGTCCATGGTGGGCAGGGACTCTTCCTCCACAATCTCCTCCTCTCTGTATCCCCCCCTCTGTCCTCCTATTCCCCCTCCTCCACCACCACCCCCTCCTCCAATGCCACCTCTGCCCCGGCTGGAGCGCCTGTAGCTGGGCTTGGTGGCCCCCGTGCCCCTGGGTAGGGGCCTGGTAGGGGAGTGGGGCAGGATCAGGTTGCCATTCTGTTTCAGTTCCTCAGGCACGGCAGCAGCGAAGGTGGCTGTGTGTCCACTGTGAGTAGGAAGGGGTGGAGGTTTCACATCCTGGAACTCCTCGGCCAGGCTGCGGCTGTTCACTGGCTTCCTGAAGCCTCCGCCAGGTGCCCCTATCCCCCCCACAACTCCACCCTCCTCCTGGCCACGGGGCTGCTGGGAGCTGTAGTCGTCCCCGTACTCGCTCTTCCACTCCTCGATCACCTTCTTCTTGTACTCCTGGTAGTCCTCATCCTCCTCATAGTCCTCATCCTCCAGGGTTGCCAGATCCATGGAGGGAGAGGATTTGTAGTCCTCTTCTAAGGTTGCCAGTTCCAAAGATGGGGAGGATTTGTAGTCATCTAGGGTTGCCAGTTCCAGGGAAGGGGAAGACTTGTAGTCTTCCAGGCATGCCAGGTCTAAGGAGGGAGAACAGGGTGTCACCTTGTTGGAGTTGGACTCGGAGCTGGAGCGACTGGAGGCGTCGCTCCCCAAGTCCATGCCATCCTCCCGGTAGTCCTGCAACAGAGGGAGAAAGAGGGATGGAGAGAAAGGCGGGAGAAAGAGGGATGGAGAGAAAGGCGGGAGAGAGAAGGAATGGAGAAAAATATATCAAAATAGAAGTAAGAAAGAATGAGAGTTGGAAAGAGAATTTATAATAGTGAGAGAAAGATAGAGGTTGAAAGAGAGAGAGGGAGGGGGGAGAGGAAGAGAAAGACACACAAACAGAGAATTTAGGGAAGTGTGCACACAGAGATTACTGTTGTGGTTTGAGACCAACAACCACAAAACACTTCCTGGTAGAACTTCCTTCCTCTACATTCATTTCCTTGGCACCGTTTCAGTCCCTCTCTGACGCACTCTCTCCTCTCCTCCCAGACTCACTCTCTACTTCTTCTGTTTATTCATATCTGAGGTTTGCATCGTGACAGCTGAACCAGAGAGAGAGAGAGAGAGAGAGAGAGAGAGAGAGAGAGAGAGAGAGAGAGAGAGAGAGAGAGAGAGAGAGAGAGAGAGAGAGAGAGAGAGAGAGAGAGAGAGAGAGAGAGAGAGAGAGAGAGAGAGAGAGAGGGAGAGGAGAGAGAGAGAGAGAGAGAGAGAGAGAGAGAGAGAGAGAGAGAGAGAGAGAGAGAGAGAGAGATTTATCCTATCATCACATATTACACACATCTTCTCAAAGATGCTGCCACAATGTATTTCCTTATCTGTGTCTTTGGCAAAGTCATCTCAACAATATTGGTCAATGTGAGTATTACCAATCTCTTTCTCCAATCGTCCAGAGGTGAATGACACTGGCTGACATTGTGCCATGGCTCTATATATAGTATACATTGCAGTGGCTGTGAGTGACTTAAACAGATGAGTCCAGGGTGGCTGTCTGACCTTGACTGTCTGCAGTGTGAGGCCACAGTGTGTGTTGCTGTTGTTGTCCAGTGCCAGAGCAATCACTGTCTGATTGATTACCAACTTAATGAAAATGCCCGTCTTGTTTATTGGCCTCCACAAATCTCAGCGTGACCTGAACCTCTTTTCACCTCTTTTTCCATCGGCTGCATTAACATAGCGCCTGGCATCACTTTAAAAAGTTCATGAAAAACAAGCAGCAGGAACTTATTCAGAGTCACAACCGGAAAAACACATTGTTGCGCATCCAACACACTAAGAGTTATTGATTGATGATGATTATTGTCCATCAAGAGGAATTTTTTTCTTGTGGCCAGTTAGTTTTGAAATACACCAAAGAATGGGACACATAAAGTGTTGATTAAATGAGTGTCATACATTTGAATATAATTTGCATACCCTGACATTAAAAACAATCAATGCAACCACCAACATAGACAAACACCTCACCAGTAACACTTTTTCCCCCAACCACATTCGGTAAAGATTTATCATAAAGGGATACGTAGCATGCCTAGCAGACACCTATAGATTTCCAATCATTGCGCTAACGCTAGCTAGCATTGACTCGCGAAACTACCGCTAACTTCCTTCATACTGGACACAAGGACATACAAATGGTATCCACAAGTTAATCTTAAATATCTGTTTATAAATATATAATAACAGTTAATATGCAGTTTAAATGCAGACCTGCATATGAAATGATACATGTAATCCGTTACACGTAAGGGATTACAAAAAAACGATACATGTAATCCGTTAAATAAACAGCAAAAATATTGTAATCAGATTACAGATACTTTTGAAAAACTAGATTACTTCGAGGATTACTTTAAATTCAGAAAGGATGTTTGCAAAAAAAATGTTGGGGAATCTTCTCTGTTTTCTCAATGACATTCAAATCAGCTTTGAAAATAGGAGCAAATGTACATTTGTTCAATGTGAGCGAGTGTGACCATAAATCAGAGACCACTATTATGACACACCAAATGTGTTTGATGGATCGCGGGAAAAGAGCTGAAATAGGCTTCTATAGGCTACAGTCCAAGCTATGTGTTCCAATGGTGCGACTGCTGTCGGCATCCAAAGATTATCCAACTTGAATAAACCCTTGGAGGTAAGGATGACAGCAGGGGTGTAGTCTACGGTGATACGGATTACATTTATTATTGATATCTACATAGCGCATTGATCTGAATCACACTGCTGCTCTCTCATTTAGCTATTTGCGCCTTACGAATTGTGGTTGTTGTGGATGGCTGTTCACAAATCTAAATGTGTATTTGAACTCAATAATGGTTGAATTCAAGAAGTTTAAACTGCCTATCAAACATTGTTTTCGAAACCAGTGGACAACCACTGAAAAATGCGCTCTTGCAACAGCTACATAGTGCGGATCCCAGCCTATGGAATAAAAGTTAGGCTTTAAAAAAAAGGTGGAATCTGTAGTTGTTACATCCATTTTTGGATTTTTATATATATACAGTATATATATATATACACATACACTACCGTTCAAAAGTTTGGTGTCACTTAGACATTTCCTTGTTTTCCATGAAAACATACATGAAATGAGTTGCAAAATGAATAGGAACTATAGTCAAGACGTTGACAAGGTTATAAATAATGATTTTAAATTTAAATAATAATTGTGTGCTTCAAACTTTGCTTTTGTCAAAGAATCCTCAATTTGCAGCAATTACAGCCTTGCAGACATTTGGCATTCTAGTTGTTCATTTGTTGAGGTAATCTGAAGAGATTTCACCCTATGCTTCCAATTGGATTGGCTTGATGGGCACTTCATACGTAGCATATGGTCAAGCTGCTCCCACAACAGCTCAATAAGGTTGAGATCCGGTGACTGTGCTGGCCACTCCATTATAGACAGAATACCAGCTGACTGCTTCTTCCCTAAATAGTTATTGCATGGCGTTGCAAAATGGAGCGATAGCCTTCCTTCTTCAAGATCCCTTTTACCCTGTACAAATCTCCCACTTTACCACCACCAAAGCACCCCTAGACCATCACATTGCCTCCACCATGCTTGACAGATGACGTCAAACACTCCTCCAGCATCTTTCATTTTTTCTGCGTCTCACGAATGTTCTTCTTTGTGATCCGAACATCTCAAACTTAGATTTGTCTGTCCATAACACTTTTTTCCAATCTTCCTCTGTCCAGTGTCTGTGTTATTTTGCCCATCTTAATCTTTTCTTTTTATTGGCCAGTCTGAGATATGGCTTTGTCTTTGCAACTCTGCCTAGAAGGCCAGCATCCTGGAGTCGCCTCTTCACTGTTTACGTTGAGACTGGTGTTTTGCGGGTACTATTTAATGAAGCTGCCAGTTGAGGACTTGTGAGGCGTCTGTTTCTCTAACTAGACACTCTAATGTACTTGTCCTTTTGCTCAGTTGTGCACCGGGGCCTCCCACTCCTCTTTCTATTCTGGTTTAGCTAACACAACATGCCATTGGAACACAGGAGTGATGGTTGCTGATAATGGGCCTCTGTACGCCTATGTAGATATTCCATTTAAAAAATCTGCCGTTTCCACTTACAATAGTCATTTACAACATTAACAATGTCTACACTTCATTTCTGATCAATTTGATGTTATTTTAATTGACAACAAAATGTGCTTTTCTTTCAAAAACAAGGACATTTCTAAGTGATCCCAAACTTTTGAATGGTAGTGTATATATCCATTGATTCTTGAAGAATATAATTTATACATGCCTCATGAGCTTAGTTCAACTGTCACACTCCATGAGAACCCAAAATATAAGCTTGTTTTTCTCCAATGTTCGTATACATTGTAAATGTAAACAAACACTGTATAGCCTCATAACATTGTTAAAACAATAATTGTTATATCATGGATGATCAGTCCTTGCATCCATAGCTTTGTCTATTAATCTGAGAGGGGTTACATTTATCCAGGCCCATCCCTCAGCTTTTTACCAAAATATTTGTTAATTTGCTCCTTTTAAACAGCTGCATATTATCAAGATATCAAAGTGTCACCAACAAAAAGGTTAACAATGAGGCCTATAGCAAATGCAGCATATGTCATTCATTTCTCACATGTAAATAGCACTTTTTAGTAGTGTTCAAAGCAGGCCATTCCATGAGCAGCATTTATTTTTCAACTTGAATCAATGAGCCCAATCAGTCCTCCATGACAACAAAATCATAAACCACAGAGTAGGGCTGGCCAGTCCTTAGATTTGGGGTTAAGCTCAGGTAAAACAATTTTGCTAATCTATATTTCCATATTACCAAGTCCTATTCTTGATGATCGAGGGGCATAACATTAATTGGAATGACTGGAATCCTGATTGACTTTGGTTTTTAATGTAAAGATATAATTTAATTGTATTATTATATGTAGTAGAAAGTGATGGGTTAGAAGAAGCCTACATAACCAACCCATAAAGTAAAATGTAACATCCATATATGGCCAGCTATGTAAACTTTAACATTGATTTACCCTGCAATACGTTGTTCAATTGGTAACATACATTATTGTCTTCTTCTAATGCCTCTCAAGGGGAAAGTAATCTAAAAGTAACGGAAAGCAATTATTTAATTTCTTCTCACAGACCCAGACAAACCAGTATAATCTGGAGGGGGTCAGGCTGGCAACAGTCGAGCTGTTGGCAACAGTGGCTCACTGTAAATCGCACTCTCGCAAGATGGCAATGTTTCGTTACATTGATGTTATATTATACATATGGACTATTTTAATAAGGACAACATCTGAAAAGGGGGTTGACACACCGATTCATAGCTTGCACGTAGTGTCAATGTCGTAGTAGGCTAGTTGACGTCTAGGCGGGGGGCATAAACGCGCGTGCGTCCTGCACCTCCCCTCATATCTCCGAGTCCAGTCACGTTTATGATTAAGATTCGGGATCAGAATGTTGTGTAGCCTACATGTGACATATCGCCTACATGAAGTCACGAATCCTTGCGCAGACTTTCAAAGAGTGTAATCGGTCAATTTGCTACAATGTAGCAAACCTTACCAAAATGCTCATCAAAAACACCGGCTCTATCAGTGATCCATCCGGCCGCTGTTATTCGAAATTTCTCCTGCCATTCCACGATTATTCAAGGACGATTTTATATTAGCCTACTCTGCACATTATAAATAAGAAGATGGATAAGGGATCATGGCGTCCTTACTTTAATCTCCAGCCATTGAAGTAGGCTACCACCGTAGCCTATAGTGGGGAAACGGTGGGAATCCGTTTTAAATCTCAACCTGCGAGTCCTTAAAAGGGCAACGGCTCCATTGGTGGAAAAGAGCGTAGCGTAGCCTCTATAACTATTCTAAAAGAAAATGAAACGGCTCTAGGCCTATCAAACACGTCGGAATTAAAGTGACGCTTCCAGTTCCTGTATTATCATATTAAAACAATTTTGGGCTTCGGTTCATTTGAGTCCGTGTAAAATGTGTAGCCGTATTATTTAAAGTGATTAAGAAGGCGAGAAATCCCGTCAGACAGCTGGGCGGGGGAGCGGTGTGGCCCGCTTTGGTTGATCCTCTCTGCGATTAACTTCGCAGCCTACACACTGGGTGGATTTGGCCACACAATACATGCAAATTGACAGCTGCGAGGAACCCCACCCCGCCAGCGATGCGAGAGTTTTGGGTTTAAATATTGTATTGGAGAGGACACTGGCCACAATAATAAACCCCTGTAATTTTTATGTAATTGTGAATAATCTACAACAACAGTTTTGCACTTGCTTAGTAGGCTAAATGGGCATTACATTTAACGCCCATGCCTCTTCTCCCAAAATCAGTGTCATTTAGGCTACCCAAAACACTGCTCTGTGCAATAGCCTGTGTTCAGCTAATGCCAATTAATACAAACCTTTAATGCAGGTAAATATCAACTTCATAAACAGGTAGAGCGCACATAGCCATATGCTGAGTCATTCATCCTCAAATGATGTAATGTTCCTAAAAAAAAGTCACGGGAGAAACCTCACTTCCCCCGGCAACAGCGGTGACAGAACCGCCCAATTTCACAACGCAGATGACAACCAAAATAACGACAGCACACTGACGACAGGGTTCCTATCAATAGACCACACTGCACTACATATCAATAACAAAGGTGTATCCCTCCATGGTTAGGCTGCTATAGGCTATTGAATAAAACAGCCTATATCCTAAAATAAACCAGCCCAGGCACACACTGTACTAACGATAGCCTACTAACCCTCAAACGCCCTATAGTAAAATGTCTAAATGACAGAAAACAGCCTATTCTAAATACATCTATTTTGACCGATGACCTATAGAAGACATGAAAGAAGGTAACGCAAATAGCCCAGCCTATGGTTTGCTTAGCCATAACAACAAACGCATCACCAATACTTACTGTCATTTTCTCTGTAAAATGTCTTTTCTCAAGACATCTTAAAGTCAATACCAGACAACAATTGTATCTTTATTTGTCAGTATAACTCGGTAGTTGGTGAGGATATTATCCGCTACCCGGAGATATTACAGAAAGCCGGTAAATTGTTGAGAACGTATGCCAGTCCAGTCATTGCTATGTGTGTATCCGCCGCGGAACTCGAGCACTCCCGAGGCTGGGTAAAAAAAACACGCGTTAAAAAATCTAAAATAGATGCGTTTAAAAAATCCCCGATTTTGCGAGCGCCCTGGTCGCGGCTCCTCTCTTCTCTCCCGGTACAGATGTCAAACGTCGCTTCTACCGTTCAGTGCATGCACACACAGGCTCACACAATGATTGGCGAGAGAATGTGAATGTGTATCTCCCTCTGCGCGTTTTTATCGTCCGCACAAGTCAGCCCCACACATACTGTATCTCTGCTTTCCAGTTCACTCAACTAAACGCTCACACACATGCAAAGAAGCTCCCTGCCACAGCGGCGTCTCAACTTCTCAGCGCTCTATCGCAGCAGGCTGCTCTGAGGACAAACTGATGACAGAACAGTAGCCCTGCCTTCTGCACTCACTGACCTTGCGAATTGTATATTGAGGTAAAATGATAGAGAGAGAGAAAGAGAGAAAGTGAGAGAGATAAAAAAAAGAGCCCAACACTATATCTAGTTGAATAATTCAAGATGCTCTGGTGTTCTGGGTAGGTTTGTAACAGTTTCTGTCACACTGTGACTACATAAGCTATAAGCACCCTTGGACATCTCAACAAATCTGCTGTCATGTCCTTTGTAGTTGAGGTCACTTGACTTTTCACAAGTGATTGAAGGCTTGTTAGTGCTATGTTGATGATCAAAAATATAAATCAAGTCTTCTGGGCAGAGCGTGTTTTGGCCCAGAGGGTTGTGGTCTGTTTTGTTACCAAGCTCTGGTTAGTCTCAGTCTTTTGCCAGACTGCCATGCAGTAGGGTGGCACTGGGCAGCACTGTCCACAGAATTCACTGGCTGTGTCTCAAATCACACCTTATTCCATATTCTGGATAAGAGCGTCTGCTAAATGACTTAAATGTAAAATGTAATATAGTGCACTACTTTTGGCTAGAGACCTCTGACATCTCATTCTCCATCTCACTTTTGGCCAAGGCCTATTCTCCATATAGTGCACTACTATCCAAAAGTAGTGCAGAATACCCACTGGACAAAAACTGGTTGAATCAAAAAAAAATCCAAGTAATTTCAACCCCCCAAATCTATGTGATTATGTCGAATCAACGTGGAAAACTAACTGGATTTGCAAAAAGTTCTCAACATAAGGGCCTCTCGTCTTTTTTCACCGAACGTTTAACCTAGATCCAATGACATTGTGAAATGTTTTGTTGAGTTCACGTTGAGTTCACTTTAGTTGACAACTCAGTATACTTTATTAAATATATATTTTTATTCAAGTTTTACCAAATGTACATCAATGTAAATACAAAGATTTTACCATATCCCTCCCTCCACACATCTACCCCCCAACCCCTCCAGTCCCTTCCCTACCTCTTCGCCCTACCTCAGTTCCCCCACCTCGATTCCCTCCCTCCCAACCACTCACCCCAACCCCCTCCCAACCACCCACCCCAATCACCCCATATACCCAACCAACCCCACAACCTCCCTCAGTTCGGTCGTAGAAAACAACAATTCTACAGAGATATCACAACAAATGAACAAACAAACAAGAACACAGGAAAAAAATAAAAATTGTCTCACATACAAACAACTCAATACAGATTCAAGATAGAAAAAGTGGCGCAACAAAACAGAAATAAATACGTAAATAAATTATCAGTAATCCTTAGACAAAGCTGCTTGGACTGGATAGCATTATATTGATGACTATACCTATTTTGTAATGACTACTGGTAATACCTACTGGGAAAAATTAAAGCATCTGATCAGAGGGGAGCCTCTGCAAGCCATTAAAGTATGATATAAATGGTTGCCATTTTCTAACAAATGTATCATTGGAACCCCTAAGAGAATACTTCATTTTCTCAAGCTTTAGGAAGAACATAAAATCGTTGAGCCATTGAGAAGTAGAGGGGGGCTGAGCAGACTTCCACTGGAGAAGAATTCTATGTCGAGCTAATAAGGATGTAAAAGCAACAATATCGTAATGTTTCGGGTCCAAGGAGAACAAGTCTTCTGGAATACCCAAAACAGCTATCAAGGGACAAGGCTGCAGGTTCATTTCAAGCACCTCAGATAAACATTTTAAAATAGAATCCCAGTAATTTTGTAGTTCAGAGCATTGAATGAACATGTGACTAAGGTCACAGGGTGAGACATGACATCTATCACATTTATCATTTATATTTGGATATATTTCAGACAATCTGGATTTGGAAAAATACACTCTGTGTAAAACCTTAAAGTGCATGAGACCAAGACGAGCACACGATGTAGTTAAGCCTACTCTATCAATCACCTCATCCCACCACTCCTTCATGAATTCAACACCCATTTCCCATCCCAAGCAGATTTAGTTTTGTTGGTGGAGTGTTTGTCCAATGACACAATACACAGATAGATCTGAGAAATTACTGCTTTCTGCCGAGGTAAGAGTCAATATGCCATCCCAGGGTTGGCAAGGGGGTGGAGCAGGGAAGCCAGAAAATGCCTAATTTGAAGGTAACAGAAAAAGTGAGATGGAGGCAAAGAGCAGTTAGAGGCCAGGTTGGGAAAACTAGAAAAAAATAAATGTACATATAAGTCTTGGAAGGACTTAACACATTTCCTTGTCCAGTGAGAGAAACCATTATCTATTAAGGAAGTGGGGAATACGTGATTCTTATCAATAGGACCCATAGTAGATGCAGAGGAGAATTTAAAATGCTGTTGAAACCGGTACCAAATCTTAAGTGTGGAAAGCACTACAGGATTGCCAGTTTAGCGAGGGGGGTGCTGGGAGAGAAGAGCAAAGTAAAGCAGGAAGAGAAGCAGAAATACAAGAATGTGCCTCTAGGTGGCACCATGGGGTATCTGGAACATGTAACCAGAATGGCAATTTCTGAAAGTTGGCTGCCCAGTAATAGTATAAAAAGTTGGCTAATACAAGCCCTCCACTAAACTTGCATCTCTGAAGTAAAGATCTGCTGACTAGATAAATGTGGTAACAGCCTGATTGATTGACTTGGGATAGATTGAAATGGATAAAAGATTTTGGGTAAACTGTTCATTTTCAGTGAAGAGGCTACTCCGGGATGCTGGCCTTCTAGGCAGAGTTGCAAAGATAAAGCCATATCTCAGACTGGCCAATAAAAATAAAATATTAAGATGGGCAAAAGAACACAGACACTGGACAGAGGAACTCTGCCTAGAAGGCCAGCATCCCGGAGTCGCCTCTTCACTGCTGACGTTGAGACTGGGTGTTTTGCGGGTACTATTTAATGAAGCTACCAGTTGAGGACTTGTGAGGCGTCTGTTTCTCAAACTAGACACTAATATACTTGTCCTCTTGCTCAGTTGTGCACCGGGGCTGCCCACTCCTCTTTCTATTCTGGTTAGAGCCAGTTTGCGCTGTTCTGTGAAGGGAGTAGTACACAGCGTTGCACAAGATCTTCAGTTTCTTGGCAATTTCTCACATGGAATAGCCTTCATTTCTCAGATCAAGAATAGACTGACGAGTTTCAGAAGAAAGTCCTTTGTTTCTGGCCATTTTGAGCCTGTAATCGAACCCACAAATGATGATGCTCCAGATACTCAACTAGTCTAAAGGCCAGTTTTATTGCTTCTTTAATCAGGACAACAGTTTTCAGCTGTGCTAACATAATTGCAAAAGGGTTTTCTAATGATCAATTAGCCTTTTAAAATGATAAACTTGGATTAGCTAACACAATGTGCCATTGGAACACAGGAGTGATGGTTGCTTATAATGGGCCTATGTAGATATTCCATAAAAAAATCTGCCATTTCCAGCTACAATAGTCATTTACAACAATAACAATGTCAACACTGTATTTATAATCAATTTTATGTTATTTTATTGGACCAAAAATGTGCTTTTCTTTCAAAAACAAGGACATTCCTGGTTAAATAAAGGTTAAATAAAAAATAAAAAACATTTCTAAGTGACCCCAAACTTTTGAATGGTAGGGTAAGTTCACTCCAAGGTATTTGAAACCAGAGCGACTAAGCTGAGAAGCCAAGTCTGTCTGCTGGAGCTGTAGCGCTGCTGGATTGATTGGGAAGCACTAACTTTTCTGGAGATTCAGCTTGTAACCAGAAAAGGAGCCAAAGTTCTCCAGAATAGAAAAGATAGAAGGTAAACAGGTTACAGGATGCCCGTAAAGCTACTGAAAGGGGCTCAATGGCACCAGCAAATAATAAAGGGGACAATGGGCAGCCTTGGCGTGTCCCAAGTTCCAGGGCAAAATAATCAGAACAGGTGTCATTGGTACAGACACTGGCCTGGGGAGATGTATACAAGAGACGGATCCATGAGCTAAGTTTGGCCTCAAATCCATTTTTTTAAGAATAGCAAATAGGTATTCCCATTCAATTCTGTTGAATTCCTTTTCTGCATCTAGGGAGATTACCATCTCAGGAGAGTTGGATAATTGTTTAGAATAAATCATGTTGAACAGCATCCGAATATTAAAAAATGAATATCTGTCCTGTATAAATGCGGTTTGTTCCTGTGATATGAGTTCTGTTAAGACTACTTCCAGACGCCTCGCTATCACCTTCACCAGCACATTTACATCCACAATAAGGCTTAGGGGCCTAAATGAAGAACAGGAAGTGGGGTATTTCCCCTTCTTAAGGAGAAGCGCTATTGAAATCTGTGTTAGGGTAGGTGGCAACGAGCCATGTTCAAGTGATTCATAGATAAAAGTAAAGGGGCTAACTTGGAATAGAATTTCTTAAAGAACTCAGTTGGAAACCCATCAGGCCCTGGAGCCTTGCTGCTCTGCATTGACTTGATAGACTGAATAACTTCTTCAAGGCTGATAGGGGAATCAAGGTCATCTGCAGTTTCAACTGTGGGAGTCTCCAGTTCACCCAAAAATGTAGTCATATTGGCAGTATCTGATGGAAATTCAGACTTATACAGGGAGGAATAGAAAGATTTGAAGGTGTCATTGGTCCCCGTAGGGTCAGAAATTAAGCTATGAAAGGAATCTTTAATTTGGGGAATCAGACGGGTAGAAGCACTGCGTTTAAATTGGTGTGCGAGCAGACAACTTGCCCTGTCGCCATGTTCATAGTAGGTACCACATGAATGCAATAGTAACCTTTCTGCATCTGTAGTGGACAAGAGATTGAATTCATTTTGTAAATTCAAGCGTTGCTTATATATCTCTGGAGATGGCGTCAGGGCATATTGATGATCTAAGTCAAGGATGGCTTTAGAGAGTTCTTCTAGTTCAGCTTACCGAGTTTTGTTTAAATGAGAAGAATAAGAAATCATTTCTCCTCCAAGATAGGCCTTAAGTGATTCCCATAAGAGAGAATGAGAGGTTGAGCTTGTTTGATTTGAAAAAAGAAAATGATCAACATAAGTGGAGATAACGTTATAGACATCAGACAGGAGAAGATCATTGAATCTCCAACACAGAGGAGTACAAGTTTGTCCTGATAGGACTATGTCGAGCGCTAAAGGTCCATGGTCAGAAATTACAATGGGTGAATATTCAGAAGAGGTGACATTTGGAAGTAACTTTAGATCAATAAAGAAATAGTCAATACGAGATAAAGAATGGTGTACATCTGAGAAAGACTTTGACATAGCAGAAGGAGACATAGTTCTGGGGTTGGAGCGGTCTAAAGCCGGGCTAATAATACAATTCAGATCCCCGCAACTATCAAAAGATGGGTGTTCAGAGAAGGAATTTTCCCCAGCAACCCATTGGCAAATTCATCAAAATTGGGAGCATATACATTGATCAATACTACAGGTGTGTGCCAAATGGTGCCAGTTATGATTAAATATCTCCCATTACTGTCTGAAATATCATTAGTAGTAGAGAAATGTATTATTTTACTAACCAAAATTGCAACACCTCTGGCTTTGGAGTTAAAGTTTGAATGGAAAACCTGACGGAACCTGGAGTTTTGTAGCCTTGAGTGATCTTTAATGCGTAAATGGTAAAAATACCACATCTGCTTTTAGCTTTTTCAAATGGGAGAAGACCCGAGAACTTATTATTCATTGTTTTAGTATTCCAAGATAAAAACTAGGCCTACCTATTCCAATATTACTATTATTAGCATTGTTTGCCATCTAAAATTTTGAAAGGAAAAAGGTGTGAAAACAGACCAAGCATTTGCAAAGATAAAAGAGAAAACGGATGAAAAAAGCAACAAAATAAAATATAAAATAGGACCAAAAAAGGTAATTGTAGGCTAGGCTATGCATGCTACCTGGCAAAAGAGTATGTCATAGATCCAAGATACGGCTCAGAAGTGACTGTCGGAACAACACTGGGCGTCCTCGTGTGAGTAAAACTGTAGCTTCCCCCAGCATGTTCAACGTGAAGACGAGCAGGGAAGCGGAGTGAGAATTTCACTTTCTTCTCATGAAAGTTGTGTTTCACATCAAGGAATTTAGCTCTTTTCTTGGTGACATTCGAGCTGAGGTCAGGAAAGATTAACACCTTGCGTCCGCAGAAGTGTAGCTGGTCTCTGCCCTGCCTCTGGAGGATGTGCTCCTTGTCACTGTAGTTGTGAAAACGGACGATAAATACTCTAGACTTGGAGTTGTCATCTCCGCCCGCTGGGGAGGGACCAATGCAGTGGGCTCTGTCCAGCTTCGGGGGTGATGGAACGATGGCCGGACACAGCACCTCCGCGAACAAGTCTGACATGAACTTAACTGAGTCCCCTCCCTCAAATCCTCTGGTATGCCAACAACCCAAAGATTGCAACGGCGAGAACGGGATTCCAGGTCATCGGTCTTGTCAATCAGCTTCTGGATTTCAGAGCTCAGACGGGCAACCGTTTTCTCAAGGGCTACTATGCGGTTACTGTAGTCACACAGGTCATGTTCAAAGCCTTCAAGTCGGCGGCCTTGTTCATCTGCAGCGGCTCGTACACCATCCATGACGGCGGAGAAGGGGGCCAGAGCAGCATCGATGGCCGTTTTGAGCTGAGGGGCAATGGTAGCTGTAAATTCTGAGACCAGAACCGAACAGAGATTTTGAAGATCTTTCTGAAGATCTGTGGGGAGTGTGACCGCATGAAACTCCCTAACAGTTGTACTAGAGTCGGCGCCATTACCATTCACATTTGCCATTACGGTTGAAATGTTAGTTACAGGTCTTCTGCTCCTCAGATCGTGTGACATTTGAAACAAAAAGGTAACTTACGAACTCATCAATCAAATCTGATATTTAAGAAAGTGAAATGCAAAGTAAAAATTGGCTAAATTAACTAATGCGTAGGAGCTCGTCTGCAAGCTACTTCTCCGTTCACATGCTAAACCGGAAGCCCGGCAACTCAGTAGTTTTACTGGCGTCTGTGCCCAGTGGGTAGGATATAATCTGAGATTTACCACTGTTGAATTCACCCCATGCACATATGGACAGCTGCACTCACAGGGTTGAGACAGGGTTAACACAAACATGTTATTCCTCTGACATGTTTTCTGATTCGAACAGCTGGTAGTGTAACATTTTTAGATGAGTATCAAGCTAACACTTACAGCATTGCAACCACCTAGAGCACATGTAGGCCGCCACATGTCCGCTGTAAGCTGCACGGCCTAAATTTGATCCTTTTAACATACTTTATTGAAGGAGGATGGGAGAGGAGCGGTCTACAGATATATAAATATATAATAGCAGCACAAAGGATTACGTCCTGGTAATGAAAGAGCACTACTTCAAAGACCCCTCACTGAGACACTCTCCTCGCTACAGAGGGGACACCACCATCAGGGATCTCCCCAAAGAGAGAAGTAGCGGGGCCCTATCCCTATCTCCCCCTCACACCCCCCATTCCCATATTTCTCGCTTCCCCCATTTCTCATCAGACAAATCCCCCAAACGCCAATTGGTCACAGAGGCAGAGTGAGCTACCAGATAGTTAAATGCCTTTAGGGAAGCTGGGACACTTTTGGGGTCCTCATCAAGGGAGGAACGTGAGGTGGGTGAGTTAACACTCTCACCAGGCAATTAGCTTGTCACCAGAATGCTAAGGTAGTGTGTTTTAGTCTCCTACGTACCTCTACTCCCCCCCATCTACACCCACACACCCTCCACTGTGGTACCCAACATTTTTGAAGTTCCTTTATTACCTCCCTTCAAGTAAAGGCCACAGCAATACTTTGATCCAAAATTCCTCTCCACCCTTTACAAATCGGACCAGAAAACATCTGTGAGGCGTCAGAGAAGATCTCAAATGACATGACAGAGATGTCCATGTCATTTCACTCAGAAGGCTTTTGATCGATGTCTTCAACCAACCTACAAAAGAAGACCGTACCTCAGATTACTTTTACTGTAATTTTTGATTTAGGACAGGTGGTCAATGGAAGTTCACCAGTCAACATCATACAGTACAGTTCACCCCAGGCACCTTCAATCAATAAACCCTGTTGTGTTTCTCTCACTGTGCCCTGCAGTGCCAATGAACAGTGAGGTGGCTATGAAATTGCCAGCCAACAAGCCTCACTCGTCATGCGGGCGCTCGGTGGGGAACAAAACTAATCCCAGATCTACCTGGAACTGCCTATCTGCCAATCACCCAGAGCTGGGCTGCATGGTGAAATTATATATCTGACAGATATAACTGAGGTCCTATTACTGACAGAGATATAAGGGATAGAAAAAACCCTTTCAGATAATACTGGAAAAACAGGGAACATATCCCTCTGCTTATATCCATCTCACAGGCTCTTAAAAAACAGGCCGCAGGAGGAATAAAAAGAAGACACTTGAAATAAGACTTGAGTTGAACCACACAACAGAAAATGAACCGTGGAAAACAGGACTGGACATGGCTGTGGTACAACCCACAAGCCTTGAGTGGGGAAATTACCTGCTAGGTTAGGAGACACCAAATCCCACATGGGGACTCTAACAACCCTCTCCCCTCAGGTCACCATCTCCTCCCATGTCTTGTCAGGTGGATGGGTAAAAAGATCCAGACCTGAGACTGCTACCAGATACCAACTTCCTGTACCCCAAGATACCAAATACCAAAACCCTGTGGGAGCATTGGGAGAGGGAGATAGGCTGTCATTGATGAATAGGGATGTCAGATGTCCACAACGGAGATCTGACCTTTGACTGGCTGAATGACACCCTGTTGATATTCAGTACCAGTGAATGTGAATGGGAAAGACAGGTATTCAGCCTAACAATGTAGTATGACAATTGCCTATGTGTCAAAACCATGTGAGTTTAGAGACAGCGGTTAGTGTGTGTGTGTGTTTCACCTTGTTTCATGCAGAATGGGTTAACTGAGGAAAGCTGCTTACATTTAGGTTGATGATTAACACCTGATTCTATCATTGTACCCTTTGATATGATGAACAACGTTAGCCGTTAACGAAGTGTGAAATGAGTTGCTAGAAAAACATCAAGTCGCATGTTTTTTTTCCTGAACAGTGTAGAAAGCCATTCATTAGATTCATTTTGATGACAAGCACATCAGACTCCCAACTGGAGCCAATCTGTGGAGTGTTATTTCCTGGGTGAAATATAATTGGAATGCTGAGTTTGTGTAATGTGTCTGTTTTAATGGGAGTGAATCAGTCACCCAGCCACAGATAGAGCCATTCACACTGCTCCACATTTATCATGTGTCTGCAGACCTTATAAACCCATTATAGAATGGACATGTCTATCTGCAGTTCTGCACTGCCACCAGCCTACAGAGGACAGACATGAGATAATACAAGGGTTGGAAGGAGTAGAATGAATGTGAAATGATGAAGATGAGACAAGCATGATCTTCATTGAATATAAATGGTACATTTAAATTTTTGAATTGTAATATCAGTTTATCTCCTCAGTTGACTGAAAGGAAATCGAATGTACCTTTACCTTGTTCTGTAGGGATACAGCCGGTGAAGTTTTAGCGACTTTGCTTATTAACTTCATGAGTTATAATTATAAGTTGTGACCAAAGTAAGTCATCAGTGTGACAAGAGAGATCAGGATTGCTGTAGGAGCAGAAGATGAAGTCCACTTCAGGCTGATTACATGCAACTGAAGGCTACCGCTAATTAGAGGGAAGGCAGGAGATGGTGATCAACTAAATTAGCCTAGCCAGGAGAGGACTCCTGTGGGAGGGGGACCCTTTTTGGCCCAGGTTCGATGGTTCCTCACCCTGAAAGTAGTCTATGGACCAGAAGAGACTGTAGTCCATGGTTCAGTTTTTAAACAGCCAAACTTCAGCTAATTTCAGCCAACCATGTGTGCTTGTGAGCAGGGGTTGTGAGAGAGAGCTTTCAATTTTGTATTGAACATTTACTGTTGAATGCGGAACGAGGGAGAGCTTGGTTGGAGGTTTTGAAAAGTGTGTTGTTTTGAAATTGTATTGGAAAGTTTCTTAGTAGCTAGCTAACTTTTTAGTTTGGATCCCGCGACGCATTTGACATCAGTTGCTGGGACGGCTACTCTCTGTCCAGTGATCCTGCCGACCAAGGTCGGGTCTGAGGAGCTATTTGACGTAGCAGCTAGCCTAGCTGCTAACTAGCTGCCTAGCAAGCTAGCGGGGTTTCTCTAGGGCTTGAACGCAGCCCGCGATGTGGTTAGCCATCGTGGCTGGGACCGCGGATTGTCCCGGGTTTGTGGCTGTCTAGATTCCTGCTGTTTGTTTTGTTCAATCTTCCCTGTGAAAGATTGCCCTGTCTGGAACTGCGAGGAGGTACTGCATAACCTACGTTGATAGCTACCATGACAAAGACCAAAGCCGGCGGGAATACCGTTGAGGACAATGGTGTCTCTCTATCACAGGTGACGGATCTTTTAAATTAACAAAAATAGTTCTACAAGCAGTTGTTACAACAACAAGAAAATAGCTTCAAGTGTTTTGTCCAAATACTGGTCGATTCAACCAATAAAATAATGGACGACCTGACCAGAGAGGTTCAGGACCTGAAGATCAGTTTGCAGTTCTCTTGCGGTTCTCCCAGGGTCAGCTCGATGAGGTGAAACAGGAGAACGGCAAGATGACAGCAATCTGTAAGTCATTGAGAGAGGACATCAGTTCTGACATCAGTTCAATCAAGGCGGAACAACATGGTTGTGGACGGAATTACAGAATCCCCGCATGAGACCTGGACGGAGTCTGAGGACAAAGTGAGAGAAATGATCTCTGAGAAATTGAAGATGGACTACCTGTCACGTCCTGGTCTGTTTCACCTGTTCTTGTGATTGTCTCCACCCCCTCCAGGTATCGCTTATTTTCCCCGGTGTATTTATCCCTGTGTTTCCTGTCTCTGTGCCAGTTCGTCTTGTCTGTTCAAGTCAACCAGCGTGTTTTTCCCGTGCTACTGCTATTTCTATTCTCTTTTGCTTGTCCTCCCGGTTTTGACCCTTGCCTGTTTCTGGACTCTGTACCCGCCTGTCCGACCATTCTGCCTGCCCTGACCTCGAGCCTGCCTGCCACACTGTACCTCCTGGACTCTGAACTGGTTTTGACCTTTTGCCTCTCCACGACCATTCTCTTGCCTACCTTTTTGGAATATAATAAATATCAAAGACTCAAACCATCTGATTCCCGTGTCTGCATCTGGGTCTGGCCTTGTGCCCTTATACTTCCAGGTTCAAGGACAATGTAGCTGTTCTGGAAAGAGCCAAGAACTTGAGAGGAACGTATACCTTCCTCAACGAGGACTATCCTAAAGCTGCGCACCAGAAGATAAAATAACTTGTGTCAGTCATGAAAGCTGCCAGAGTGCGTGGGGCCATTGCTTACATCCGCTATGACAGGCTCATTGTCCACATCCCTCCCAGAAGCCTGGAAGAGATGAAAGAGCCAAACCTATGGGTTCGCAGCTTCAACCCCGCAGCACACACAAACATACACACACCAATTGATTAATGGACTGCTGAATGTTGAATTAATATATTAGCCATTTCTGAGACTTAGATAATTAATCTGATGATACAGCAGTAGCAATACAAGGATATAACATCTATAGAAGATACATAAATGCTTATGGGGGAGGTGTTGCTGTATATATTCAGAGCCGTATCCCTGTAATGCTTAGAAAATATCTGTGTTATTGAAGTGTTGTGGTTGCAGGTTCACTTGGCACATCTAAAGCCTTCTTTTGGGTTGTAGCTATAGGCCACCAAGTGCTAACAGCCAGAATCTAAATAATATGTGTGAAATGCTTGATAGTGTATGTGATGTACTTTCTTGGGGACCTGAATATTGACTGGTTTTCATCAAGCTGTCCACTTAAGAGGAAGCTTCTCACTGTAACCAGTGCATGTAATCTGGTTCAGGTTATTAATCAAACTACCAGGGTGTTGACAAACATAACAGGGACAAGATCATCCACATGTATCGATCCCATTTTCACCAATAATAAAGCCGGAGAAGAAGGCTGACGTTTTACGTGTCCCCAACCGATTGTGTATTTTTGTTTGTTTATTTGCGTTGTTTGTACTTCTTTTTAAACTTCTTTTGAACATTATGTTGCTGCTACTGTCTAATATGACCGAAAATAACTTCTGGACATCAGGACTGCGATTACTCACCACGGACTGGCAGAATCCTTTTTTTCCTTTAACGAGTCTGATGAGCTAGACGCGAATGACATACTACTTTCTCAGGAACAGGCCCAGATCTCCATGATTTGTGTGAAGAGGAGGCAGAGAAAAATGGGCCAGAAGGCGGGCTGCCTTCTGAGAATTCGTAGGCAATCAAATAAACCCCCACTTCCGTCCATTCTGCTAGCAAACGTGCAATCTTTGGAGAATAAAATCGATGACCTACGCGTAACATTAAACTACCAATGGGACATTCAAAACTGTAATATCTTATGCTTCACGGAGTCGTGGCTGAACGACGACAATATCAACATACAGCTGGCTGGTTATACGGTGTACCGGCAGGATAGAACAGCGGCGTCTGGTAAGAGAAGGGGCGGCTGACTATGTGTTTTTGTAAATAACAGCTGGTGCACGATATCTAAGGAAGTCTCGACGTTTGCTCGCCTGAGGTAGAGTATCTCATGATAAGCTGTAGACCACACTATCTACTTAGAGAGCTTTCATCTGTATTTTCGTAGCTGTTTAAATACCACCACAGACTGAGGCTGGCTCTAAGACAGCATTAAATGAGCTGTATTTCGACCATAAGGAAACAAGAAAACACTCACCCAGAAGCGGCGCTCCTAGTAGCCGGGGACTTTAATACAGGGAAACTTAAATCCGTTTTACCAAATTTCTATCAGCATGTTAAATGTGCAACCAGAGGGAAAAAACTCTGGACCACCTTTACTCCACAAACAGAGACGCATACAAAGCACTCCATCACCCTACATTTGGCAAATCTTACCATAATTCTATCCTCCTAATTCCTGTTTACAAGCAAAAATGAAAGCAGGAAGCACCATTAACTAGATCAATAAAAAAGTGGTCAAATGAAGCAGATGCTTACCTACAGGACTGTTTTGCTAGCACAGACTGGAATATATTCTGGGATTCCTCCGATGGCATTGAGGGGTATACCACATCAGTCATTGGCATCATCAATAAGTGCATCAATGACATCATCTCCACAGTGACCGTACGTACATACCCTAACCAGAATCCATGGATTACAGGCAACATCCGCACTGAGCTAAAGGCTAGAGCTGCCGCTTTCAAGGAGCGGGTCTCTAACCCAGAAGTTTATAAGAAATCCTGCAATGCCCTCCGACAAACCATCAAAAAGGCAAAGCCTCAGTACAGGACTAAGTTCAAACTGTACTACACCAGCTTTGAAGCTCGTCGGATGTGGCAGTGCTTGCAAACCATTACAGACTACAAAGGGAAGCAGAGCCGAGAGCTTCCCAGTGACACGAGCATACCAGACGAGCTAAACTACTTCTACGCTCGCTTCGAGGCAAATAACACTGAAACATGTACTTATGTAAATGTGTTATTTCAGTTTTTTAATCTCCTGTTTTTAGAAAATCCTGTTTTTGCTTTGTCATTATGTGGTATTGTGTGTAGATGGATAATTTAATCAATTTTAGAATAAGGCTGTAACCTAACAAAATGGGGGGGGGGGAATCAAGGGGTCTGAATACTTTCCGAAGGCACTGTAGATACAGCAGATCCCCTTATTGTATGGGACACTTTTAAATGTGCCTTTAGAGGTCATGCAATTCAGTAGTCATCTCTTAAACAAAAACAATTTAGGTCAAAAGAGTCCATATTAACAAAGGAAATTGAAGTACTAACAGTAGAGATAGAGAGCAAAAAAACTGTACCATAGAGGCTCAGAATAAGTTAGAGGAAAAACAAAAATAAATGGAGGAACTTATTAATCAAGAAAGATCAAGTGTAATATATTATAAAAATAAAGCGAACTGGATGGAATATGGGGAAAATGCACCAAATTCTGTTTGAATCTTCAACATTGAAATGCTACCAAAAACAATTTACTAAAACTTGCCACAAATAACGGAGTCACCCATGATTCATCAAATAATATTTTGAAAGAGGAAGTAAAGTAGTTTATGCATATGTTTTAGTTTCAGTCTCCTCCATCTCCACTAACCGAAGATAATTGTATGGATTCTTTCTATTAATAATGTAAAATTAACAGGTGTACAGAAATACTCATGTGAAGGCCAAATTACAGAAGCCAAATTACAGAGGAAGAGCTTCTTCAGCATGGCGCCGACAGAGATGGTCCCTCGCTTATAGTTCTTAGGAAAACATGCAGTATTTAGTATTTTTATGTATTATTTCTGACATTGTTACCCCAGGAAATCTTAAGTCTTATTACATACAGCCGGGAAGAACTACTGGATATAAGAGCAATGTCAACTTACCAACATTACGACCAGGAATATGACTTTCCCGAAGCGGATCCTCTGTTCGGACCACCACCCAGGACAATGGAGCTAATTTCAGTAGGCGATCGAAAACAACGACGCTGCAGAAGGGGCAGACGAAGTGAACACCTGGCCAGGCTCTTGTACATCGCAAAACGCTCCCGAGTATACTACTAGCCAATGTCCAGTTTTTTGACAACAAGGTAGACACAATTCGAGGAAGGGTTGTTTCCAGAGAGACATCAGAGATTGTAACATTCTCTGTTTCACGGAAACATGGCTCTCTCGGGATATGTTGTCGGAATCGGTTCAGCCAACGGACTTCTACATGCATCACGCCGACAGAGATAAACACCTCTCTGGGAAAAGGAAGGGTGGGGGTGTATGCTTTATGATTAACGACTCATGGTGTAATCATAACAACATACAGGAACTCAAGTCCTTCTGCTCACCCGATCTAGAATTCCTTACCGGCCATTTTACCTACCAAGAGAATTCTCGTCAGTTATAGTCACAGCTGTGTACATTCCCCCTCAAGCAGAAACCAAGATGACCATCAAGGAACTTCATTGGACTACATGCAAACTGGAAACCATACATCCCGAGGCTGCATTTATTGGAGCTGTAGATTTTAAGAAAGCAAATTTGAGAACAAGTCTACCTAAATTCTTCCAGCATATTGATTGCGCTACGTGCATGCGCAATACCCTTGAGCACTACTCTAACTTCCGCGATGCATACAAAGCCCTCCCCCGCCCTCCCTTCGGCAAATCCGACCACGACACCATCTTGCTCCTTCCGTCTTATAGGCAGAAACTCAAACAGGATGTACCGGTGATGAGAACCATTCAAAGCTGGTCCGACCAATCAGAAGCCACGCTTCAATATTGTTTTGATCACGCGGACTGGAATATGTTCCGGTCAGCTCAAAGAACAACATTGACCTATACGCTGACTCGGTGACTGCGTTTATAAAGAAGTGAATTGGAGATGTTGTACCCACTGTGACTATCAAAACCTACCCTAACCAGAAACTGTGGATGGATAGCGGCATTCGCGCAAAATTGAAAGCACGATCCACCGCATTTAACCATGGAAAAAGGTCTGGGAATATGTATGAATATAAACAGTGTAGCTATTCCCTCTGCAAGGCAATCAAACAAGCAAAATGCCAGCACAGTGACAAGGTGGAGTCGCAATTCAACGGCTCAGACACAACTCAAATCAAATCAAATTTTATTGGTCACATACACATGGTTAGCAGATGTTAATGCGAATGTAGCGAAATGCTTGTGCTTCTAGTTCCGACTATGCAGTAATATCGAACAAGTAATCTAACAAATTCACAACAACTACCTTATACACACAAACACACACAAATGTAAAAGGATGAATAGAATATGTACATATAAATATATGGATGAGCAATGGCCGTGCGGCATAGGCAAGATGCAGTAGATGGTATAGAATACAGTATATACATATAAGATGAGTAATGTAGGATATGTAGACATTATTAAAGGGGCGTTATTTAAAGTGATTAGTGATAACTTTATTAAGTCCATTTATTTAAGTGGCCAGAGATTTTAGTCAGTATGTTGGCAGCAGCCTCTCTATGTTAGTGATGGCTGTTTAACAGTCTGATGGCCTTGAGATAGAAGCTATTTTTCAGTCTCTCGGTCCCAGCTTTGATGCACCTGTACTGACCTCGCCTTCTGGATGATAGCGGGGTGAACAGGCAGTGGCTCAGGTGGTTGTTGTCCTTGATGATCTTTTAGGCCTTCCTGTGACATTGGGTGGTGTAGGTGTCCTGGAGGGCAGGTAGTTTGCCCCCGGTGATGCATTGTGCAGAACGCACTACCCTCTGGAGAGCCTTGCGGTTGAGGGCGGTGCAATTGCCGTACCTCTCGTCCTAGAAATCCAGGGCTTAAAAACGTGTCATTGTACGCTGATGATTCATGTTTTATTTGAAATCCACAATTAAGATCCCTCCACAGCCTCATAGAGGATCTAGATACTTGTTCTAACCTCTCTGGATTACAACCAAATTATAATAAGTGTACGATATTACGTATTGGATCACAAAAAAATACTACTTTTACTTTACCGTGTAGTTTACCAATAAAATGGTCTGATGATGTGGACATACTCGGTTTACATATCCCGAAAGAAAGAAATTATCTCACTCCAATACATTTTTATAGAAAGTTAACAAAAATATATAAGATCTTGCTGCCATGGAAAGGAAAATACCTGTCTATTTGTGGAAAAACCACTCTGATTAACTCTTTAGTCATATCCAAGTTTACATATTTGCTTATGGTCTTGCCTAAACCTAGCGACCTGTTTTTTAAAATTATATGAGCAAAAAATATTCAATTTTATTTGGAATGGCAAGTCAGACAAAATTAAAAGGGCCTATTTATATAATGAATATGAATTCAAAGGGCAGAAATGATTAAATATTCAAGCATTAGACCTCTCACTAAACACGTCAGTCATACAAAAGTTATACTTAAATCCAAACTGGTACTCTAGCAAATTAGTAAGAATGTCTCACCCCATGTTCAAGAATGGACTTTTCCCCTTTATTCAGATTACAACCTCTCACTTTTGGTTATTTGAAAATGAAATATCGCTATTTTTAAAACAAGGGGGAGATCAGCTTTAATATTGCAGATAGATTGTAGCTTCCATCAATGTAATTGTTTGCATCACTTCTAATTCCCCATATATGTTTTTGCTAATATACATTACCAGTCAAACGTTTGGACACACCTACCAGCACCATTGGTAGTGTCACAGGACACCATCACCAACTTACCTCAAGTCGGCTCAACTTACCTTGTCACTTAGCTAAATTTACCATATACCCGGGGTATATTGTGCCAAGAGACCACTTTTGTGAGACAAGCTACTGTATGTTTTCAAAATGTTTTCAAAACTGTAATGTTGTCATGATTTCTGATTATTTCCAGGCATACTGTACACGACATCCTGAAATACAGTACGAGTCAAAAGTTTGGACACACCTACTCATTCAAGGGTTTTTCTTATTTTTTTTAAAACTATTTCTACATTGTAGAATAATAGTGAAGACATCAAAACTAGGAAATAGCACATATGGAATCATGTAGTAACCAAAAAAGTGTTAAACAAATCTAAATATATTTTATATTTGAGATTCTTCAAAGTTGCCACCCTTTGCCTTGATGACAGCTTTGCACACTCTTGGCATTCTCACAACCAGCTTCATGAGGTAGTCACCTAGAATGCATTTCAATTAACAGGTGTGCCTTGTCAAAAGTTAATTTGTGGAATTTCTTAATGCGTTTGAGCCAATCAGTTGTGTTGTGACAAGGTAGGGGTGGTATACAGAAGATAGCCCTATTTGGTAAAAGACAGAATCCATATTATGGCAAGAAAGGCTCAAATAAGCAAATAGAAACGACAGTCCATCACTATCCAGAAAATGTCAAGAACTTTGAAAGTTCCTTCAAGTGCAGTCACAAAAACCATCAAGCGCTATGATGAAACTGGCTCTCATGAGAACCGCCACAGGAAATGAAGACCCAGAGTTACCTCTGCTGCAGAGGATAAGTTCATTAGAGCCTCAGAAATCGGCAATTAACTGCACCTCAGATTGCATCCCAAAGAAATTCTTCACAGAGTTTTAGTAACAAACACATCTCAACATCAACTGAGGATCAGGCCTTTATGGTTGAATTGCTCTAACGAAACCACTACTAAAGGACCTGTCCTTTGGACTGATGAGTCCAAATTTGAGATTTTTGGTTCCAACCGCAAGATACTGTGAGATGCAGAGTAGGTGAACGGATCTCCGCATGTGTAGTTCCCACTGTGAAGAATGGAGGAGGAGGTGTGATGGTGTGGGGGTGCTTTGCTGGTGACGCTGTCTGTGATTTATTTTGAATTCAAGGCACACTTAACTAGCATGGCTACCAGAGCATTCTACAGTGCTACGCCATCCCATCTGGTTTGTGCTTAGTGGGATTATAATTGTTTTTCAACAGGACAATGACCCAACACACCTCCAGGCGGTTTAAGTGCAATTTGACCAAGAAAGAGAGTGATGGAGTGCTGCATCAGATGATCTAGCCTCCACAATCACCCGACCTCAACCCAATTGAGATGGTATGGGATGAGTTGGACCGCAGAGTGAAGGAAAAGCAGCCAACATGTGCTCAGGATATGTGGGAACTCCTTCAAGACTGTTGGAAAAGCATTCCAGGTGAAGCTGATTGAGAGAATGCCAAGAGTGTGCAAAGCTGTCATCAAGGCAAAGGGTGGCTACTTTGAAGAATCTAAAATCTAAAATATATTTTGATTTGTTTCACACTTTATTCGTGTTATTTCCTAGTTTTAATGTCTTCACTATTATTCTACAATGTAGAAACTTGCAAAAATAAAGAATCATCCTTAAATGAGTAGGTGTGTCCAAACCTTTGATGCCCCCATCACTTCCATAGATTTTTAGCTAGAGTTGGCTAAAGTTAGTCATGTTTTTTAAAGAAAACTGAAGCATGAATTACAGTTTCTCCTGGCCATTACTTTCAGGGTGAGGAACCATCTAACTTCAAGTTGGAAAATAGTGAATTACTCCTTTAAGTCAGAGAGAGAGAAACTGTGAGATTAAGACTGTGTCTGGTCCCTCAGCTGGTTGGGCTGGCACACCTCCATGCATGTCTCTGACTCTGCCTTGTCAGCACAACAGCTAGCGAGAGATGCAGATGCTTGCCCGACGTACACACAATTTATTGCCCACACCAAATTGGAACACGTCTCAGGTGCTTTAAGCATGCAACGCACCTGCTCTTCTACCTTTGCCATAAACAACTAAATGCAGATAGCATGGGGGGAGAGGAAGAGGAGATTGATTTAGAGGGAATAAAAAGATAGAGAGAGAGAGAGATAAACAGGGAGGGGGAGGAGGAGAGGAAGGCAGTCAGTGTCTGAGACTGAGGTGTGTTGTCACTCTACGTTGAAGTTCCCCTCTGAACACAGATCTAGAATCAGAGTACCCTCCCAACAATCCTAACATGAACCACACACAGCTGACTTCAGATCAGATCATAGGTGACAACTCCATTACACCTGAGTGGATGAAGGAGGTGACAGGCTGTAGACAAGGTTTGTGCAACATAATGACAACAGCAGTGTGTGTGTGTGTGTGTGTGTGTGTGTGTGTGTGTGTGTGTGTGTGTGTGTGTGTGTGTGTGTGTGTGTGTGTGTGTGTGTGTGTGTGTGTGTGTGTGTGTGTGTGTGTGTGTGTGTGTGTGTGTGGGGGACGGGGACGGGGACGGGGACGGGGACGGGGACGGGGACGGGGACGGGGACGGGGACGGGGACGGGGGGGGCCTTGGAAGGTGGCAGAACGCTGTCCAGACCAATTATTCATTTTCTGGAGCCACCAGACACCACTCTGTCCTGCTTAACACACTCACACACATCCTCATAACTCAACTACACAGAAGCGAGATGGAGGGAAGAGAGAGAGAGGAGGGGGGATAGAAAATGAGAAGAAAATAAAGAGAGCTAAAGAGTGAAAGAAGGGAAGAAGAAAGAGAGGGAAGAAGAATAAGAGAGAGTGAGGAATGGAGGAACACTGTATCAGGGTACTTGGCTATAGGCCACATGATGACAACAGAGAGCTGGCGGGATGATTGCATTATGAGCCCTGCATCTACCCTCAATCATTATTCATATTCAGATATACATTGATGCTTATGTTATTATACTGTATTGATGCTTATGTTATTGTACTGTAACAATAGCGCCGGAGAAGAAGGCTGACGTTTTACGTGTCTGATTGTGTTTTTGTTTGTTTATTTGCATTGTTTGTCACTTATTTTTTTACGTATTTTGTACATAACATTGCCGCTACCGTCTCTTATGACCGAAAATAACTTCTGGATATCAGGACTGCGATTACTCACCACTGACTGGCAGAATCTTTTTTTTCCTTTAACGAGTCTGACGACCCCGATGCAAATGATATACTACTTTCTCGGGAACAGGCCTAGATCCCCGTGATTTGCGTGAAGAGGAGGTGGAGAAAAAGGGGCGAGGGCGGGCTGCCTTCTGAGAATTCGTAGTCAATCAAATAAACCCCCACTTCCTTCCATTCTGCTAGCAAACGTGCAATCTTTGGAGAATAAAATCGATGACCTACGCGGAACTTTAAACTACCAACAGGACATTCAAAACTGTAATATCTTATGCTTCATGGAGTCGTGGCTGAACGCCAACAATATCAACAAACAGCTGGCTGGTTATACGGGGTACCGGCAGGATAGAACAGCAGCTTCTGGTAAGAGAAGAGGCGGCGGACTATGTATTTTTGTAAATAACAGCTGGTGCACGATATCTAAGGAAGTCTCGAGCTATTGCTCGCCTGAGTTAGAGTATCTCATGATAAGCTGTTGACGACACTATCTACCTTAGAGAGTTTTCATCTGTATTTTTCGTAGCTGTTTTACATACCACCACAGACTGAGGCTGGCTCTAAGACAGCATTGAATGAGCTGTATCACACTTTCCGCAGCCGATGTGAGTAAGACCTTTAAACTGGTCAACATTCACAAGGACACAGGGCCAGACGGATTACCAGGACGTGTACCGCGAGAATGCGCTGACCAACTGGCAAGTGTCTTCACTGACATTTACAACCTCTCCCTGTCCGAGTCTGTAATACCAACATGTTTTAAGCAGACCACCATAGTCTCTGTGCCCAAGAACACTAAGGTAACATGCCTAAATGACTACCGACCTGTAGCACATTGTAGCCATGAAGTGCTTTGAAAGGCTGGTCATGGCTCACATCAACACCATTATCCCAGAAACCCTTGACCCACTCCAATTTGCATACCGCCCCAACAGATCCACAGATGATGCAATCTCTATTACACTCCACACTGCCCTTTCCCACCTGGACAAAGGAACACCTATGTGAGAATGCTATTCATTGACCTGGCCGTGTGGTGCCAGGACAACAACCTCTCCCTCAACGTGATCAAGACAAAGGAGATGATTGTGGACTACAGGAAAAAGAGGACCGAGCACTCCCCCATTCTCATTGACGGGGCTGCAGTGGAGCAGGTTGAGAGCTTCAAGGTCCTTGGTGTCAACATCCCCAAAAAACTAACATGGTCCAGGCACACTAAGACAGTCGTGAAGAGTGCACGACAAAACCTATTCCCCCTCAGGAGACTGAAAAGATTTGGCATGGTTCCTCAGATCCTCAAAAGTTTCTACAGCTGCACCATCGAGAGCATCCTGACTGGTTGCATCACTGCCTGGTATGGCAACTGCTCGGCCTCCGACCGCAAGGCACTATAGAGGGTGGTGTGAACGTTCCATACATCACTGGGGCCAAGCTTCCTGCCATCCAGGGCCTCTATACCAGGTGGTGTCAAAGGAAGTCCCTAAAAATTGCCACTCTAGTCATAGACTGTTCTCTCTGCTACTGCACGCCAAGCAGTACCGGAGTGCCAAGCCATAAGACTCCTGAACATCTAATCAAATGGCTACCCAGACTATTCGCATTGCCCCCCCCCCCCACTCTCCCTCTTTTACACCGCTGCTACTCTCTGTTGTTATCATCTATGCATAGTCACTTTAATAACTTTATCTTCAGGTACATATTACCTCAACTAACCAGTGCCCCTGCACATTGACTCTGTACCGGTACCCCCCTGTATATAGTCTCGCTACTGTTATTTTACTGCTGGTCTTTAATTACTTGTTACTTTTATTTCTTAACCTTATCCATATATTTTTTAACTGCATTGCTGGTTAGCGGCTCGTAAGTAAGCATTTCACTATAAGGTCTACATCTATTGTATTCGGCGCATGTGACTAAAAACGTTTGATTTGATATTACAGTAGGTGCATGCAAGACAGCACACAAAACAGAATAGCAATGAGGCCAATACAGCCTGAAATGAAGACTAATCAAAAACAACATGCAATAAGAGCCCCTAGAGGACTTATAAAAGAGTAGCAGAAATATATTTTCTATAAAGCTCTTTGCATTATCGTTTATTCTGACAGGTACTGAAGACAGGCAGCGGAAGTGTGACGCTTTGAGCTGTACAGAAACGGTTTGTGATGTGAGGGAACACTTTAGTTTAAACAATTCAGGAGAGAAAAAAATAAGTGAGCGCTGGTTAGTAGAACAAACGCATTTAGAGGAACGGCACTCAAGTCCTTTAGCAGGAGCGAGGGGAAGTCGGGAAGAAATTAAACGTCGCACTTCAAGGACGGAGACAATGGGAAATAGACTTGTAGGTGTTTGAAAGAAATACAAAACAAGGATGGAAGGGCCTTTTGCTGTCTGCTGTGATCTGTGGACTACATCCCTTTTCATAGTGATTACTGTTAAAGGATCCTTCACAGTGGAAAGAGGGGTGTGGGTTGGCTGCCTAGGTCACAGTTCTGACAAAATGACATTTAGAGATTACACAAGTAATACAAGAGACAGGGAGGAAATGAGATCATATTTAACTAGTGTGAATTTTAATAGCCAGGCCCTTGAAGTGCATTATGAAATAATGACTAAATCAAATCAAATCAAATTAAACTTTATTTGTCACATGCGCCAAATAGAATAAGTGTAGATCTTACCGTGAAATGCTTACTAACAAGCCCTTAACCAACAGTGCAGTTGAAGAAGAGTTAAGAAAATATTTACCAAATAAACTAAAGTAAAAATAAAATAAAAAGTAACACAATAAAATAACAATAGCGAGGCTATATACAGGGGGTACCAAGTCAGTGTGCGGGGGTACTGGTTAGTTGAGGTAATTTGTAGAAGTAGGTGGGGGTGAAGTGATGCATAGATAATAAACAGCGAGTAGCAGCAGTGTACAAAACAAATGGGGGGGGGGGGGGGGGGGAATGTAAATAGTCCGGTGGCCATTTGATAAATTGTTCAGCAGTCTTATGGCTTGGGGGTAGAAGCTGTTAAGGAGCCTTTTGGTCATAAACTTGGCGCTCCGGTACCGCTTGCTGTGCGGTAGCAGAGAAAACAGTCTATGACTTGGGTGACTAGAGTCTCTGACAATTTTATGGGCTTTCCTCTGACACAGCCTATTGTATAGGTCCTGGATGGCAGGAAGCTTCTGGGCCGTACGCACTACCCTCTGTAGTGTCTAAGGGTCAGATGCTGAGCAGTTGCCATAACAAGCGGTGATGCAACCGGTCAGGATGCTCTCGATGGTGCAGCTGTAGAGCTTTATAAGGATCTGGGGACCTGTGCCAAATCTTTTCAGTCTCCTGAGGGGGAGGAGGTTTTGTCGTGCCCTCTCCACGACTGTCTTGGTGTGTTTGGACCATGATAGTTCGTTGGTGATGTGGACACTAAGGAACTATGAATAGCCATACTGATAAAGAGAATGGAGGTCTTCATTGAATTAAAGAGCAATGGTTTGGTTTGACAAGCACAGGGATAAACAACTAATTACACTCCATTGTAGTGTCTATAATACATTGAGTGTACAAAACATTAAGGACATCTGCTCTTTCCATGACATAGACTGACCATGTGAATTCAGGTGAAAGCTACGATCCCTTATTGATGTCACTAGTTAAATCCACTTCAATCAGTGTAGATGAAGGGGAGGAGACAGGTTAAAGAAGGATTTTTAAGCCTTGATGAGACGATTCAAAATCAAATTAAATCAAATTGTCACATACACATATTTAGCAGATGTTATTGCGGGTGTAGTGAAATGCTTGTGTTCCTAGCTCCAACAGTACAATAATATCTAACAATTCACAACAATACACAAATCAAAAAAAAAGAATGGAATAAATATATAAATATTAGGACAAGCAATGTCGGAGTGGCATTGACTAAAATACAGTAGAATAGAATACAGTATATACATATGAGATGAGTAAAGCAGTCTGTAAACATTCTTAAAGTGACTAGTGTTCCATTATTAAAGTGACCAGTGATTCCATGTCTATGTATATATGGCAGCAGCCTCTCAGGTAAGGGGTTGAGTAGCCGTGTGGTAGCTGGCTAGTGATGGCTGTTTAAACCTCTTAGTGATCCCTTCACGCGCTAATCCAGTTAACGGGATAGATTTGACAACATCCGGTGAAATTGCAGAGCGCCAAATTCAAACTACAGAAATATCAATATTCAACCTTCACGAAAATATAAGTGTAATACATCAAAATAAAGCTTAACTTCTTGTTAATCCAGCCGCTGTGTCAGATTTCAAAAAGGCTTTACTGCGAAAGCAGACCATGCGATTATCTGAGGACAGCGCCCCGCATACAAACACATGAAAATCATTTTTCAACCAGGCAGGTGCGACACAAAAGTCAGAAATAACGATATAATAAATGCCTTACCTTTGAAGATCTTCTTCTTTTTGCAATCCCAAATGTCTCAGTGACACAATGAATGGTTGTTTTGTTCGATAAATTCCTTCTTTATAGCCCCAAAATGTCAATTTATTTGGTGCGTTTGATTCAGAAATACACCGGTTCCAACTCGCACAACATGACTACAAAGTATCTAATAAGTTACCTGTAAACTTGGTCCAAACATTTCAAACAACGTTCCTAATCCAACCTCCGGTATCCTAAAATGTAAATAATCGATAATGTTTAAGACGGGATAATCTGTTTCCAATACCGAAGAAAAATAACATGGAGCGCGCTCCTGTTCACGTGCAACAAAAGACTAGGGACCTTCAGAATAACACGTACAAAGAACAGCACTACTTCTTCATTTCTCAAAAGAAAAACATCGACCAAGTTCTAAAGACTGTTGACATCTAGTGGAAGCCATAGGAACTGCAACCAGGTTCCTAATAAATAGGGTTTCCCATAGAAACCATTGGAAAATCCTATGACCTCAATTTTTTCCCCCTAGATGGTTTGTCCTCGGGTATAATCAGTTCTGTTATACTCACAGACATTATTTTAACAGTTTTAGAAACTTTAGAGTGTTCTCTATCCAAATCTATTATATGCATATCCTAGCTTCTGGGCCTGAGTGACAGGCAGTTTACTTTGGGCACACTTTTCATCCGGACGTCAAAATAGGTTCCCCTAGCCTTAAGAAGTTTTAACAGTCTGATGGCCTTGAGATAGAAGCTGTTATTCAGTCTCTCGGTCACAACTTTGATGCACCTGTACTGACCTCACCTTCTGGATGATAGCGGGGTGAACAGGCCGTGGCTCGGGTGGTTGATGTCCTTGATGATCTTTTTGGCCTTCCTGTGACATCGGGTGCTGTAGGTGTCTTGGAGGGCAGGCAGTGTGCCCCCGGTGATGCGTTGGGCAAACCGTACCACCCTCTGGAGAGCCTTGCGGTTGCGGGCAGTGCATTTGCTGTACCAGGCGGTGATACAGCCTGACAGGATGCTCTCGATTGTGCATCTGTAAAAGTTTCTGCGGGTCTTAGGGGCCAAGCCGAATTTCTTCAGCCTCCTGAGATGAAAGAGGCGCTGTTGTGCCTTCTTCACCACGCTGTCTGTGTGGGTTGACTATTTCAGATCGTCAATGATGTGTATGCCGAGGAACTTTAAGCTTTCCACCTCTTCCACTGCGGTCCCGTCGATGTGGATAGGGGCGTGCTCCCTCTGCTGTTTCCTGAAGTCCACAATCAGCTCCTTCGTTTTGTTGATGTTTCGGCAGAGGATATTTTCCTGGCACCACTCCTCCCTGTAGACTGTCTCGTCATTGTTGGTAATCAGGCCTACTACTGTTGTATTGTTTGCAAACTTGATGATTGAGTTGGAGGCGTGCGTGTCCATGCAGTCATGGGTGAACAGGGAGTACAGGAGTGGGCTGAGCACGCACCATTGTGGGGCCCCTGTGTTGAGGATCAGCGAAGTGGAGGTGTTGTTGCCTACCTTCACCACCTGGGGGCGGCCCGTCAAAGTCCAGTACCCAGTTGCACAGGGCGGGGTTCAGACCCAGAGTCCCGAGCTTAATGATGAGCTTGGAGGGTACTATGGTGTTGAAGACTGAGCTATAGTCAATGAACAGTGTCATGACGTTGGCCTGTGGGTAAGGTTTATGACCCCCCCCCCCCCCCCCCCCCCCATAAATACCTTTCTCCCTTCCCTCTCTCTTGAATCGACAGAGGGACTCTTGAATAGCCTTTGTTAAACATAGAGAGTCTGGGAACATCAAACAGGTGGAGGGAAAGGAACCATATTTCGGTAATAGAACCAGTTGAACATATGCGTTGGTACTTAATGAATATGATGTCAGTTCGGTTGTCATCTGAGACATTATGACTGATGACAGGACGACCTAAACGGTATCTGTGAAAGTCTACACATTATAGTTATCAGATTCACATGGATTTGTTGTGCAATTCAGATGTTAAATATAACATTATTTGTGAAAAGATTAAATGTAATTTTAGCTTCCAAATGAGAGATTTGGGTTTTCATAAGGTTAGGGCTCTGCTCAATCAGTGGCCCGCCGCTGTGAAGAGACATGGGTTATAAACTATGAAATACACCCTTCTCTCCCTCCACTATATAAGCCCTTGACGAAAATGTAACCTCCTGTTCCGGGTACATTAGGATGACGGTCCGATGTCAGAAGGATTCAGATAATAACTACAGAACGAAGCCAACCTCAGCATGAGCTTTGATTGCGAATGGTATGAACTTTGAACTCTTATACGCTACAGAAGTGATACCTCCTAGCCGTTGAGTTAGCAGCGGCCGCTGTAAACGTGGGCTAGGAAAGGACAGACAGAGTATCCCGTCTACCACACAACGATGACACTACAACCGTGTTGGGCAACACGGCCTTCCATATACCACCAACCTAATTAAGCGCAGCCCAGAGTAAATATTTATTGCATTTTCCTTTTCCAAATGGGCGGTAATTTAGAATGCATAAGATTCTGTATTTACGATAGAGTAGCTGCCTACGGCCCGATAGAGACATCACTTCTCCCTTTGTTCTTCAGTCTTCCCGCTCTTTCACTCAAACCCAACCCCCTTTTCTTTGTGTAACCAGCTGTCATATCTGTTCCGTCCGCTAGGGACGTTTTCCTTTATGACATAATTTGTAATCAAGGTATGATTCATTCTGTGTATATGTAATTCTGTGTGATTAGTTAGGTATTTAGTAAATAAATAATTAAACCCAATTTTGTATTGCTGATTCAACTTGTTAGCCAGGGTTCGTGAAGATAACCAAGAATTTACAACTTTCAGATGAGACTGAAATAAGGTGACGATTAATATTGACTGCTATTGATGTAAAATATTACTAGGTCTTTAAGAGTTTATTCGGAAGATAACTGCTCTATAAATATTATTTTGTGGTGCCCCGACTTTCTAGTTAATTACATTTACATGATTAGCTCAATCAGGTAATATTAATTACAGAGAAAGGATTTTATAGAATAGCATGTCATATCACTTAATCCGGCTGTCACGTTCCTGACCTGTTTTTCCTTTTTCTTGTATTTATTTAGTTGGTCAGGGCGTGAGTCGGGGTGGGCTGTCTATGTGTGATTTTCTATGTTGGGGTTTTGTGTTCGGCCTGGTATGATTCTCAATCAGAGGCAGCTGTCAATCGTTGTCCCTGATTGAGAATCATACTAAGGCAGCCGGGGTTTCACGTGTGTTTTGTGGGTGTTTGTTCTTGTGTCAGTGTTCCGCCACACAGGACTGTCACGGTAGTTATTTTGTATCTCATATTGTTTTTGTTAATTATTAAATCACTATGGAAACTAGCCACTCTGCGTATTAGTCCGATCCGTCTCGCCTCTCCTCGTCCGAGGAGGAGGATTACGACTGCCGTTACACCGGCATAGCCAAAGACACCACAACAGCATTCTGACGTAGGTATTCATCTTGTCCAGGAGGGATAGGGCAGTGTGCAGGGTGATGGCGATTGCATCATCTGTGGATCTATTGGGGCGGTAAGCAAATTGAAGGGGGTCTAGGGTGTCAGGTAACATGGAGGTGATATGATCCTAAACTAGTCTCTCAAAGCACTTCATGATGACAGAAGTGAGTGCTTCGGGGCGATAGTCATTTAGTTCAGTTACCTTTGCTTTCTTGGGTACAGGAACAATGGTGGACATCTTGAAGCAAGTGGGAACAGCAGACTGTGATAAGGAGATATTGAATTTGTCCGTAAACACTCCAGCCACCTGGTCTGCGCATACTCTGATGACGCGGCTAGGGATGCCATTGCGAGGGTTAACACGCTTAAATGTCTTAAATGTCTTACTCACGTCGGCCACAGAGAATGAGTGCCCACAGTCCTTGGGAGCGGGCCGCATCAGTGACACTGTGTTATCCTCAAAATGGGTGAAGAAGGTGTTTAGCTTGTCTCGGCGCAAAACGTTGGTGACCGCGACGTGGCTGGTTTTCCCTTTGTAATCTGTGATTGTCTCTAGACCCTGCCACATACGTTTCGTGTCTGAGCTGTTGAATTGCAACTCCAATTTGTCTCTGTACTGACATTTTGCCTGTTTGATTGCCTTAGGGAGGGAATAGCTACACTGTTTGAATTGGATTGTGTATGTGTGCCATTCAGAGGGGGAATGGGCAAGACAAAATATTTGGTATGGTAGTGTATGGTAGTAGGTGCCAGGTGCACTGGTTTGTGTCAAGAACTGCAACGCTGCTGGGGTTTTCATGCTCAACAGTTTCCCAGGTGGATCAAGAATGGTCCACCACCCAAAGGACATCCAGCCAACTTGACACAACTGTGGGAAGCATTCGAGTCAACATGGGCCAGCATCCTTGTGGAACGCTTTCGACACCTTGTAGAGTCCATGCCCTGACAAATTGAGGCTGTTACGAGGGCAAAAGGGGAGGGTGGTTGCAACTAAATATTAGAAAGGTGTTCTTAATGTTTTGTACACTCAGTGTATATTATAACAGGTTTGGCTAAATATTAGCCAACAGGTGGCTTTCCGTACGCAGTTACTCAAGACTAGGTTAACTAACGACAGCGGGTCGAGCAACTGTGACTGTTTCAGAGCTGTAATGGATAAAAAGTCAGGGCACTCTAGTGCAGCCACTAATGTGTGAGAGCCATAATGGCAGCGAGCCACTCCAGCTGAAATGTATGTGCTGTCACACCCAGAATGGATAACGGAGAGGTCCCTGTGAGCTCTCTCCTGAAAAAAGGCCTCACCTCGCGGCCCTCGGGGACCGTTCCACACTGCACCACGCTCAAGGAGGGATTATCGACACCATCACGCATAAGCACACCTCTTAACCACTCCCTTCATCTCTCTCACTTCTTCTCTTCATCTTTCTCGCTCCATGTCTCCCTCCCCCTCTTTTTTTGTCTCTCTTTCGACCTTCTCTTTATTTATTTCTCTCCATCTCTCATTCCCTCTCTCTTTCTCCATCTCCCTTACCCTATTTCTAAATCTCTCTCCCTCTCTCCTGCTCTCTGGCAGCAGAGCTGACTATAGTGCTGGCTGCCAGGGAGCATGTTCTTAACTGACTTGCCTAGTTAAATAAAGGTTAAATAAATAAATAAAAAATGTACAGTGACTTCAGAAAGTACTCATACACATTGACTTATTACACATTTTTTTGTGTAATGACCTGCATTTTTTATTTAATTTTCTCTCAACCATCTTCACACCATACCATATAATGACAAGGTGAAAACATGTTTGTAGAAATTTTAGCAAATTATTTGAAAATGAAATACAGAAATATCTCCTTTACATAAGTATTCACACCCAAGAGCCAATACTTTGTAGAAGCACCTTTGATGGCGACTACAGCTTTGAGTCACCTGTATTAGCTTTGCACATCTGGATTTGGGGATTTTTTTTGGCCCCAGTGTGAGGTTGTTTCAACTCTGAAGCAGGTTCTCATCAAGGATTTCTTTACATATGGCTCCATTCATTGTTTTCACGTGCCTTTTTTGTAAACTCCTGGCGTGCTGTCATGTGATGTTTTTTTCAGGAGTGGTTTCCGTCTGAACACTCTCCCATAAAGCCAAGATTGGTGCTGTAGAGAAGTCTGTCCTTCTGACAGGTTCTCCCATCTGTCACATTCTGACCTTAGTTCTTTTGTTATGTCTTTATTTTAGTTTGGTCAGGGTGTGAGTTGGGGTGGGCATTCTATGTTGGTTTTTCTATGTTTTGTTCTATTGTTCTATTTCTATGTGTTTGGCCTAGTATGGTTCTCAATCAGAGGCAGGTGTCAGTCGTTGTCTCTGATTGGGAGCCATATTTAGGTAGCCTGTTTGTCATTGTGTGTTGTGGGTGATTATATTTTCTGTTCTGTGTTTTGTTTCACCGTACAGGAGTGCGCTTTGGTCCTCACCTCATTCCAATGACGAGCGTTACACCATCTCAGCCAAGGAACTCTGTAGTTCTGTCAGAGTGGTCATTGGGTTCTTGGTCACCTCCTTGACCAAGGTCCTTCTTGCCAGGTTGCTCAGTTTGGTTGGACAGCCAGCTCTAGGCAGAGTCTGGGTAGTTTCATATTTGTTCTGTTTCCCAATGACGGAGACCTCTGTGCTCTTGGAAACTTTCAACACTCTAGAAATTGTTATATACCTTTCCCCAGATACACCACATGACCAAAGGTATGTGGACAGCTACTCATCAAACATCTTATTTCAAAATCATGGACATTAATATGGAATTGGTCCCCCTCTTGCTGCTATAAAAGCCTCCACTGTTCTGTGAAGGCTTTCCACTAGATGTTAGAACATTGCTGAGGGGACTTGCTTCCATTCAGCCACAAGAGCATTAGTGAGGTCGAGTACTGATGTTGGGCGATAAGCGTGGCTCGCAGTCGGCGTTCCAATTCATCCCAAAGGTGTGTTCGAAGGGGTTAAGGTCAGGGCTCTGTACAGGCCAGTCAAGTTCTTCAAAACTGATCTGGACAAAATATTTCTGTATGGACCTCGCTTTGTGCACAGGGTCATTGTCACGCTGAAACAGGAAAGGGCCTTCCCCAAACTGTTGCCACAAAGTTGAAAGCACAGAATCGTGTAGAATGTAATTGTATGCTGTAGCATTAAGATTTCCCGTCACTGGAACTAAAGGGCCTAGCCCGAACAATGAAAAACAGCCCCAATCCATTATTCCTCCTCCACCAAATTTTACAGTTAGCACTATGCATTCAGGCAGGAAGCATTTTCCTGGCATCCGCCAAACCCAGATTCGTCCTTCGGACTGCAAGATGGTAAAGCGTGATTCATCACTCAAGAGAACGCGTTTCCACTGCTCCAGAAGCCAATGGCGGCGAGCTTTACACCACTCCAGCCAATGCTTGGCATTGAGCATGGTGATCTTAGGCTTGTGTGCGGCTGCTCGGCCATGGAAACCCATTTCATGAAGCTCCCGATGAACAGTTATTGTGCTGACGTTGCTTTCAGAGGCAGTTTGGAAGTCAGTAGTGTGTACTACCAAGGACAGACAATTTTGACGCGCTATGCGCTTCAGCACTCGGTGGTTCCGTTCTGTCAGCTTGTGTGGCCTACCACTTCGCGGCTGAGCCGTTGTTGCTCCTAGATTTTCCCACTTCACAATAACAGCACTTATTATTGACCGGGGAAGCTCTAGCAGGGCAGACATTTGACGAATTGACTTGTTGGAAAGGTGGCATCTTATGACGGTGTCACGTTGAAAGTCACTGAGCTCTTCAGTTAGGCCATTCTACCTACAATGTTTGTCTACTGAGATTGCATGGCCGTGTGCTCAATTTTATACACCTGTCAGCAACAGGTGTGGCTGAAATAGCCAAATCCGCTAATTTGAAGGTATGTCCACATACTTTTGTATATATAGTGTATATGCCTCATCATGATCTCAGAGATCTACGGACAGTTCCTTGGACTTCATGGTATAGTTTCTGCTCTGACATGCACTGTCCACTGTGGGACCTTATATAGACAGGTGGGATTCTTTCTAAATCATGTCCAAACAATTGAATTGGCCACATGTGGACTCCAACCAAGTTGTAGTCACATCTCAAGGATGATCAAAAGCAATTGGATGCACCTGAGCTCAATTTGGAGTGTCATAGCAGAGTGGTGTGAATACTAATCTAGATACATTTGCAAACATTTCTAAAAACATGTTTTCACTTTGTCATTATGGGGTATTGTGTGTCAATTGGTGACAAAAAAAATCTATTTAATCCATTTTGAATAACACAACAAAATGTGGAATAAGTCGTCAAGGGGTATGAATCCTTTCTGAAGGCACTGTAACTCACAGCCCACTCTCACAGAGAAGGGAATCATACATGATTAAGCCCAGGTAATGTTGATCCAGAGAAGGTGTTACAAATAATATCAACCTTCCATTCTGCAGTGTAAAATGTCAATAAATCAGTAAATGTGAAATGGTTTGTGTTGCTTAGTCACCTAGCAACAGGGTTGTTCCTGTGGTGCAGCTGTATATCAGTGTGCTGTGGTCACCTGATAAAGACAGGGCTTTCTGAGACAAACTACAGTAGCACCACGACGAAACAAACCTAGCACTTACTGGTGTCCCTTCCAACCACTGTATATCTTCTTAAACATACACTGTTCAATATACAGAATTTCTCTTGAATGTCTTTTGTCCATGTGGTTACATGATTGTAATTATTATCCTAGACATCCTGTAGATGACCACACTCGTGAGAGATGCAGTGAGAATTCTCCTCTACTACCTTGTATCTGTTCACTTCCCTCCTAAACTCCACCCTTAACAAGTTCTCCTCTGTAGCAGACGGTAGAGGAGGACGTGGGGTGGGGAGGGGAGCTAGGGAAGGGGGGGGTGAAGCTGGATGGCTGGAGGCTGTGTTCACCTTGTGTAAACACGCTTAAACTTTTAATGAATACTAACGTCATCAGAAGGCCCCCTCTGAGATGGGAGAGAGGGAGGAGAGTGCAGAGGCTTTCAAACCACCATCCCACATCAGTTGGTTAGTCTTGCCCTCCTTCTCTACTGCCCCTCGTATCCCCCTCCCTCCAAACCTCCCTTCCTCATCTCCCTGCCTCTTCTCACCTGAGAGCTAGTCACGCATGCTCCCTCACATACTGGCAGCAATTGAGAGAGCTGGGGGTGGGGGGAACGAGGTGAACTCTTATGCCCAGCACAAGCCTCCTCTTTTCCTGTGCCACCTTAGCCCTCACCCCCCTCACCTGCCTCTCCATCAGTGCCCAGGTCTGCCTGCATGGTGACAGCCTGCATGTGTTCTGTTGGCTGGAAAAGCTGTCTGATAAGCACAGCGTGCTGCAAACAGGTGTGACAGGTTTACGCTTGCTCTGCCCCTCCGGTGGAATCAAAACCCTGGCTAAAACCTATATCCTTCCTACCTCCTTGCCACTCCATTTTACACCCTTGCCAGAATCGTACCACTCACTGCCACCACATCCCAGACAGGAATGTGTAACCTAGTGATGTGATGCTACAGACTCAAATTCAATGGCTATATCTCAGGGATAGCTCAAACGGCAGTGTCAGTGTGTGTGTGTGTGTTTGTGTGTTTATACCTGTGTAAGTACCGGCAGGTAACCTAGCGGTTAATAGCGTTGGACCAGTAACAGAAAGGTCCCTGGTTCAAATCCCTGAGCCAACTAGGTGAAGGTGCCCCCTTGAGCAAGGCACTTAACCCTAACTGCTCCTGTAAGTCGCTCTGGATAAGATGTCAAATGTATCATTAGCACATTCAGACAGTCCTAGCTAAATTCTTGCTTGAGAAATTGCTTTTGCTAAGAAGCTTTTTGACCATTTTAATTGAAAACAATCACAGTAAGGTACATAAAGGGATTACTCAGGATTTTGGCAATGATGACCTTTATCTACATCCCCATGAGTTAGGTGAACTCGTGGATACCATTTTTATGTATCTGTTGTCCAGTATGAAGGAAGTTAGAGGCCGTTTTGTGAGCCAATGCTAACTAGCATTAGCACAATGACTAGAAGTCTATGGGTATCTAAACTCAGCAAAAAAAGAAACGTCCCTTTTTCAGGACCCTGTCTTTCAAAGATAATTAAAGGGTTTAAACACTGTTTCCCATGCTTGTTCAATAAACCATAAACAATTAATGAACGTGCACCTGTGGAACGGTCTTTAAGACACTAACAGCTTACAGACGGTAGGCAATTAAGGTCACAGTTATGAAAACTTAGGACACTAAAGAGGCCTTTCTACTGACTCTGAAAAACACCAAAAGCAAGATGCCCAGGGTCCCTGCTCATCTGCGTGAATGTGCCTTAAGCATGTTGCAAGGAGGCATGAGGACTGCAGATGCAGAATAAATCGCAATGTCCGTACTGTAAGACGCCTAAGACAGAGCTACAGGGAGTGGCAGACTACGTGTAACAACCCTTGCACAGGATCGGTACATCCGAACATCACACCTGCGGGACAGGTACAGGATGGCAACAACAACTGCCCGAGTTACACCAGGAACACACAATCCCTCCGTCAGTGCTCAGACTGTCCGCAATAGGCTGAGAGAGGCTGGACTGAGGGCTTGTAGGCCTGTTGTAAAGGCAGGTTCTCACCAGACATCACCGGCAACAACGTCGCCTATGGGCACAAACCCACCGTCGTTGGACCAGACAAGACTGGCAAAAAGTGCTCTTCACGGACGAGTCATGGTTTTGTCTCACCAGGGGACAAAAGGGGACAAAACCCCTCGCGTTCATCGTAGAAGGAATGAGCATTACACCGAGGCCTGTACTCTGGAGCGGGATCGATTTGGAGGTGGAGGGTCCGTCATGGTCTGGGGCGGTGTGTCACAGCATCATCGGACTGAGCTTGTTGTCATTGCAGGCAATCTCAATGCTGTGCGTTACAGGGAAGACATCCTCCTCCCTCATGTGGTACCCTTCCTGCAGGCTTATCCTGACATGACCCTCCAGCATGACAATGCCACCGGCCATACTACTTGTTCTGCAAGACAGGAATGTCAGTGTTCTGCCATGGCCAGCGAAGAGCCCGGATCTCAATCCCATTGAGCATGTCTGGGACCTATTGGATCGGAGGGTGAGGGCAAGGGCCATTCCACCCAGAAATGTCCGGGAACTTGCAGGTGCCTTGGTGGAAGAGTGGGGTAACATCTCACAGCAAGAACTGGAAAATCTGGTGCAGTCCATGAGGAGGAGATGCACTGCAGTACTTAATACAGCTGGTGGCCACACTAAATACTGACTGTTACTTTGAATTTTGACCGCCCCTTTGGTTAGGGACACATTATTCCATTTCTGTTATTCACATGTCTGTGGAACTTGTTCAGTTTTTGTCTCAGTTGTTGAATCTTATGTTCATACAAATATTTACACGTTAAGTTTGCTGAAAATAAATGCAGTTGACAGTGAGAGGACATATATTTTTTTGCTGAGTTTACTAGCATGCTATGGGTATCTACTAGATACCCAAGTATCTATTTAATTGTTACCCAGAAATGATTTGACATTGAGATAAAAACGGATGCCGACAGAATTTAGCCTTTCAGAGATGACTTGTGGCAACCAGTCGATGTCGTTTTCCCCTCGTCATGTTTTGGCTGCCTGCCCAAAGGTCAAGAGGCATTAACATTCTTACTGTGAATGACTGACTACGCTTTAGAACCATTGACACAACACAGAATCATTCCTTGATGTCTCTCTCTCGCCCCCTCACTCTGCTCCTCCCTTTGTTCCTCAAGCCTTTCAGCCCAAGTGGCCAGTAATTACGGTTGCCGTAAGAGAAGAGATGAACAGAAATGGAGCAGACAATGAATTCATTCTCTCTCTCTCTCTCTCTCTCTCTCTCTCTCTCTCTCTCTCTCTCTCTCTCTCTCTCTCTCTCTCTCTCTCTCTCAATTCAATTCAATTCAATTCAATTCAAGGGGCTTTATTGGCATGGGAAACATGTGTTAACATTGCCAAAGCAAGTGAGGTAGATATTATACAAAAGTGAAATAAACAATACAAATTAACAGTAAACATTACACATACAGAAGTTTCAAAACAATAAAGACATTACAAATGTTATATTATATATATACAGTGTTGTAACAATGTACAAATGGTTAAAGCACACAAGTTAAAATAAATAAGCATAAATATGGGTTGTATTTACAATGGTGTTTGTTCTTCACTGGTTGCCCTTTTCTTGTGGCAACAGGTCACAAATCTTGCTGCTGTGATGGCACACTGTGGAATTTCTCCCAGTAGATATGGGAGTTTATCAAAATTGGATTTGTTTTCAAATTCTTTGTGGATCTGTGTAATCTGAGGGAAATATGTCTCTCTAATATGGTCATACATTGGGCAGGAGGTTAGGAAGTGCAGCTCAGTTTCCACCTCATTTTGTGGGCAGTGTGCACATAGCCTGTCTTCTCTTGAGAGCCATGTCTGCCTACGGCGGCCTTTCTCAATAGCAAGGCTATGCTCACTGAGTCTGTACATAGTCAAAGCTTTCCTTAAGTTTGGGTCAGTCACAGTGGTCAGGTATTCTGCCACTGTGTACTCTCTGTTTATGGCCAAATAGCATTCTAGTTTGCTCTGTTTTTTTGTTAATTCTTTCCAATGTGTCAAGTAATTATCTTTTTGTTTTCTCATGATTTGGTTGGGTCTAATTGTGCTGTTGTCCTGGGGCTCTGTGGGGTGTGTTTGTGTTTGTGAACAGAGCCCTAGGACCAGCTTGCTTAGGGGACTCTTCTCCAGGTTCATCTCTCTGTAGGTGATGGCTTTGTTATGGAAGGTTTGGGAATCGCTTCCTTTTAGGTGGTTGTAGAATTTAACGGCTCTTTTCTGGATTTTGATAATTAGTGGGTATCGGCCTAATTCTGCTCTGCATGCATTATTTGGTGTTCTACGTTGTACACGGAGGATATTTTTGCAGAATTCTGCATGCAGAGTCTCAATTTGGTGTTTGTCCCATTTTGTGAAATCTTGGTTGGTGAGCGGACCCCAGACCTCACAACCATAAAGGGCAATGGGCTCTATGACTGATTCAAGTATTTTTAGCCAGATCCTAATTGGTATGTTGAAATTTATGTTCCTTTTGATGGCATAGAAGGCCCTTCTTGCCTTGTCTCTCAGATCGTTCACAGCTTTGTGGAAGTTACCTGTGGTGCTGATGTTTAGGCCGAGGTATGTATAGTTTTTTGTGTGCTCTAGGGCAACGGTGTCTAGATGGAATTTGTGGTCCTGGTGACTGGATCTTTTTTGGAACACCATTATTTTGGTCTTACTGAGATTTACTGTCAGGGCCCAGGTCTGACAGAATCTGTGCAGAAGATCTAGGTGCTGCTGTAGGCCCTCCTTGGTTGGTGACAGAAGCACCAGATCATCAGCAAACAGTAGACATTTGACTTCGGATTCTAGTAGGGTGAGACCGGGTGCTGCAGACTGTTCTAGTGCCCGCGCCAATTCGTTGATATATATGTTGAAGAGGGTGGGGCTTAAGCTGCATCCCTGTCTCACCCCACGACCCTGTGTGAAGAAATGTGTGTGTTTTTTGCCAATTTTAACCGCACACTTGTTGTTTGTGTACATGGATTTTATAATGTCGTATGTTTTACCCCCAACACCACTTTCCATCAATTTGTATAGCAGACCCTCATGCCAAATTGAGTCGAAGGCTTTTTTGAAATCAACAAAGCATGAGAAGACTTTGCCTTTGTTTTGGTTTGTTTGGTTGTCAATTAGGGTGTGTAGGGTGAATACATGGTCTGTTGTACGGTAATTTGGTAAAAAGCCAATTTGACATTTGCTCAGTACATTGTTTTCATTGAGGAAATGTACGAGTCTGCTGTTAATGATAATGCAGAGGATTTTCCCAAGGTTACTGTTGACGCATATTCCACGGTAGTTATTGGGGTCAAATTTGTCTCCACTTTTGTGGATTGGGGTGATCAGTCCTTGGTTCCAAATATTGGGGAAGATGCCAGAGCTAAGGACGATGTTAAAGAGTTTTAGTATAGCCAATTGGAATTTGTTGTCTGTATATTTGATCATTTCATTAAGGATACCATCAACACCACAGGCCTTTTTGGGTTGGAGGGTTTTTATTTTGTCCTGTAACTCATTCAAGGTAATTGGAGAATCCAGTGGGTTCTGGTAGTCTTTAATAGTTGATTCTAGGATTTGTATTTGATCATGTATATGTTTTTGCTCTTTATTCTTTGTTATAGAGCCAAAAAGATTGGAGAAGTGGTTTACCCATACATCTCCATTTTGGATAGATAATTCTTCGTGTTGTTGTTTGTTTAGTGTTTTCCAATTTTCCCAGAATTGGTTAGAGTCTATGGAGTCTTCAATTACATTGAGCTGATTTCTGACGTGCTGTTCCTTCTTTTTCCGTAGTGTATTTCTGTATTGTTTTAGTGATTCACCATAGTGAAGGCGTAGACTCAGGTTTTCCGGGTCTCTATGTTTTTGGTTGGACAGGTTTCTCAATTTATTTCTTAGATTTTTGCATTCTTTATCAAACCATTTGTCATTGTTGTTCATTTTCTTCGGTTTTCTATTTGAGATTTTTAGATTTGATAGGGAAGCTGAGAGGTCAAATATACTGTTAAGATTTTCTACTGCCAAGTTTACACCTTCACTATTGCAGTGGAACATTTTACCCAGGAAGTTGTCTAAAAGGGATTGAATTTGCTGTTGCCTAATTGTTTTTTGGTAGTTTTCCAAACTGCATTCCTTCCATCTATAGCATTTCTTAATGTTACTCAGTTCCTTTGGCTTTGATGCCTCATGATTGAATATTGCTCTGTTCAAGTAGACTGTGATTTTGCTGTGGTCTGATAGGGGTGTCAGTGGGCTGACTGTGAACGCTCTGAGAGACTCTGGGTTGAGGTCAGTGATAAAGTAGTCTACAGTGCTACTCTCTCTCTCTCTCTCTCTCTCTCTCTCTCTCTCTCTCTCTCTCTCTCTCTCTCTCTCTCTCTCTCTCTCTCTCTCTCTCTCTCTCTCTCTCTCTCTCTCTCTCTCTCTCTCTCTCTCTCTCTCTCTCTCTCTCTCTCTCTCTCTCTGTGTCTGTTGTGTCCCATGGGCATGTGTTGTCATCCCTCCCCTCTCTCAGGGATCTCCAGCCTGACAACCGTATAGCTTGCCGTCCCGGGGGGGGGGATACTCTAGCAGCCTCAGAGGGTTCACTTTTAGGGTGGGGAGAGGGGAGATCACAATACCTTTATCACTATTCATCAACTTTCTCAATAGTTGTCCATTTCTTACATACAGACATGCTCACAGACCTACAGACAGACAAAGATGTAACAGTGAGAGGACTGTGTCGGTTGCCATGACGCTGTGACCAGCTCCTCTCTGTCGGGGTGATATAGGGAGAGGGGCGGTGAGGCGGGGCGGGGGTTTGTATTAACAGTGACAACAGATGAGACCGTGTGGTGGCTGAGGAGACACTGCTACTTTAGACCAGGCTGTAGACATTGCTATTCTTAGCACTGAAGCGCCTCACCACTTTACAAACACTGTAACACTATCCATACTGTGTACAGGGAGAGAGAGGAGGAAAAACAGGGAAGAATGGAGGTAAAGAAAGGAACAGAGAGTGATAAACAATAGAAAGAAGATCATTTGAATGGCTTAGTACAGTAGTGTATTCCTGGTATTTCTACTATCTATGTGTTACTAGTTGAATCCACTGGCCCACACGTCAGATTGCTCGTTCACTACAGGGTGCGGCGTCTGTGTACAGATGCAGGATCTTAATTTGATCACTCTTTTGTTGCTGAGAATTGTCCTGCACAGCAGGAAATGCAAACTTGTAGTGTATCCGAGATTTAAAAAGGCTTCTAAAGTTTTGTAATTTGGATGGATCAATCCCTACAAAAAAAATGCCCATTAATTATAATCCACATAATAATTCACATTTCCTGTTGCAGCAGGATTATTTTCCTGCTGTAGCAAACTGGCTCAAATGAAGATCCTACATATGTATGTGTATGTGTGTAATCTGTTGCACACCAAATGGCTCTCGCTATGTTGGAATGGAGGAGGCAGAGGTGTAGTCGGCAGGATATGACTGCGCTGCCAGACAAAACCAGTCAAGTGCAAAACTAATCAACCAATCCATTTGTCTGAGTGCGACCGATGCAGTCTGCGGCCGGCGTGGGAGGTATAATTGCTCTCAGTGTTATTAGGATTAACATAGTTATTGTTCCTCAAAGAGACTGTGAAGGCTTTCATAACCCATAGTGGTGTGTTCTCTCGAGGCAATTTTAGATTGCACAGACACGGCAATAATTGAATGAAAAACAGTGTTTGCTTGTGTGTGTGTGTGTGTGTGTCCAACGTGATTTTTATTAGCAGTAAGCTGTTGTTTTTGTTCTTCCGTGGATGCATAGATAATGCACAGTACGTCTTGGTCAGCAGCCTTTCTGTCTGAGCATATTATGAGCCTGCTGCTGTGGGTGATTGTCTACGAGGGGTAGGTAGAGGGAGGAGGGATATCTGAGGCAGGTCTTAATTACACTAGGTTAGGGTCAGGCATTAGCATAGAGGTGATACCAGACAGCATTACATTAGTATGGGCTTTACTATCATTATACTCGGGCAATCTGTGAGATGTACGTGAGATGATGAAAATCTTGGGGTCTCTGTGGTTTGTAGGCTATACTGTGTGTGTTAATGAGGTTTTACTGCTACCTTCCCCTCACAGTTCCTCAAACCAAAGGGATTGCGTAGTTAAAATGTTAATGAGTTTGATCAGTTTAATAATGTCACTCGACCCATTTTCATATGTAATGTAATGCTGACATGAATACAGTCACTGTTTATGCTAATGAGAAGCCCTTTGGCTCTTTTTTTCAAAGGGGACTTTTTTTACAGTAGTGGTCATGAATTTCTTATCTTTGTCCATCATGCCTTCCCTTCCCTCACTTTTTCTCACTCTCTCTCTCACCCAAATCAAATCAAGCTTTATTTCTACAGCACATTTCAGACATGGAATGCAACGCGCTTCACAGGAAAAACATTTTTAAATAAAAAAACATAAATATTTACTACACAACAAACATTAAGAGGATAAAAAAAAAGAAAAACAATAAAAACTGAACGACTAAAAAGCACCCTAAGGAAAAGCAAAGCTTAAAAGGTGTGTTTTTAAGATCTCTTTTAAAAATGTCCACAGTTTCGACTCCCCTCAGGTTCTCTGGCAGGCTGTTCCAGAGGATGGGGGAATGGTAACTAAAGGCTGCCTCTCCATGCCTCTTGGTCCTAGGCTTTGGGATAGTTAAAAGGTCAGTGCCAGAGGACCTGCGGGACCTACTGGGTACATAATGTAAAAGCACGTATGACATGTATTGGGGTACACAATCAATCGTGGATTGATTTAAAAACCAATAGAAGAATCTTAAAATGAATTCTAAAACTCACAGGCATCCATTGCAGAGACATTAAAACCAGTGTAATGTGTGTTCTCCGTCTGGTCTTGGTCAGTACCCGTGCTGCAGCATTCTATATGTTTTGCAGTTGACCAAAGGCTTTCTTGGGCAGACCAGACAGGAGAGCATTACAGAAGTCAAACCTTCTTGTAATAAAAGCATGGATGAGTCACTCTGTATCAGCTTGAGAGAGAAACGGCCGCAACTTGGCAATTTTCCAGGTGGTAAAAAAAACTATTTTGGTCACAATCCTAATGTTTGATGTGAAAATCAATGTTGTGCTTTCTGATATCGCTGTCAACGGGTAATATATACAGATGAAGTCGGAAGTTTACATACACCTTAGCCAAATACATTTAGACTCAGTTTTTCACAATTCCTGACATTTAATCCTAGTAAAAATTCCCTGTTTTAGGTCAGTTAGGACCACCACTTTATTTTAAGAATGTGAAATGTCAGAATAATAGTAGAGAGAATGATTTATTTCAGATTTTATTTCCTTCATCACATTCCCAGTGGGTCAGAAGTGTACATACACTAAATTAGTATTTGGTAGCATTGCCTTTAAATTGTTTAACTTGGGTCAAACGTTTCAGTCGCCATCCACAAGCTTCCCACAATAAGTTGGGTGAATTTTGGCCCATTCCTCCTGACAGAGCTGGTGTAACTGAGTCAGGTTTCTAGGCCTCCTTGCTCGCACATGCTTTTTCAGTTCTGCCCACACATTTTCTATAGGATTGAGGTCAGGGCTTTGTGATGGCCACTCCAATACCTTGACTTTGTTGTCCTTAAGCCATTTTGCCACAACTTTGGAAGTATGCTTGGGGTCATTGTCCATTTGGAAGACCCATTTGTGGCCAAGCTTTAGCTTCCTGACTGATGTCTTGAGATGTTGCTTCAATATATCCACATCATTTTCCTGCCTCATGATGCCATCTATTTTGTGAAGTGCACCAGTCTCTCCTGCAGCAAAGCACCCCACAACATGATGCTGCCATCCCCGTGCTTCACGGCTGGGATGCTGTTCTTATGGCCAAACAGTTCTATTAATGTTTCATCAGACCAGAGGACATTTCTCCAAAAAGTACAATCTTTGTCCCCATGTGCAATTGCAAACGGTTGTCTGGCTTTTTATGGCGGTTTTGGAGCAGTGTCTTCTTCCTTGCTGAGCAGTCTTTCAGGTTATGTTGATATAGGACTCGTTTTACTGTGGATATAGATACTTTTGTACCTGTTTCCTCCAGCATCTTCACAGGGTCCTTTGTTGTTGTTCTGGGATTGATTTGCACTTTTCGCACCAAAGTACGTTCATCTCTAGGAGACAGAACGCGTCTCCTTTCTGAGCGGTATGACAGCTGCGTGGTCCCATGGTGTTATACTTGCGTACTATTGTTTGTACAGATGAAAGTGGTAACTTCAGGTGTTTGGAAATTGCTCCCAAGGATGAACCAGACTTGTGGAGGTCTACAATTTTTTTTCTGAGGTCTTGGCTGATTTCTTTAGATTTTTCCATGACGTCAAGCAAAGAAGCACTGAGTTTGAAGGTAGGACTTGAAATAAAACATCCACAGGTACAGCTCCAATTGACTCAGGTCAATTAGCCTACCAGAAGCTTCTAAAGCCATGACATAACTTTCTGGAATTTTCCAAGCTGTTTAAAGGCACATTCAACTTAGTGTATGTAACCTTCTGATCCACTGGAATTGTGATACAGTGAAATATAAGTGAGATAATCTGTCTGTAAACAATTGTTGGAAAAATGACTTGTGTCATCCACAAAGTACATGTCCTAACCGACTTGCCAAAACTATAGTTTGTTAAGAAGAAATTTGTGGAGTGGTTGAAAAACGAGTTTTAATGACTCCAAACTAAGTGTATGTAAACTTCTGACTTCAACTGTATTAACTGAACAGTACCGGACCCAACATCAAACCTTGTGGAACACTACATGGGATATGAATTTTCTCTGAGTTACGTTCATCAAGGGTGGCAAAAAATTCTTCACATGTTAAATAGGTCCTAAACCAATTTAGAACTGGACCGGAGGGGCCAACCCACCTCTCCATGGTCAACAGTGTCTTGTTTGACTGATACCCAGCCTAATGTTTGTTGTCTTATCTCTGAAAAATGCCGCAAACTCCTCACATTTAGATGTGGAGGAAAGTTCACATAGGTTATCAGGGGTAGGATTTATCAGGCCATCAATGGTCGAGAAGTGCACTCTCAAATTATTATGATTAATAGTGATCAAGTTAGAAAAATGAGCGCGTCCGGCATTTCTTATTGCCTTAGTAAACAGTATATGTAAGGACCGACGCTGGAGTCGAGGAGCAGGTACGGGGAGTCAAACATTTAATGAGGAACAGACAAGGCACAAGACAGGAACAGCGTCAGCACACGGGTAACAAAATGACATACAAATGTTAATACGGAAGCGGGAAACAGAGCTGGGGGACAGACAGATATAGGGAAGGAAATAACAGGTGATTGAGTCCAGGTGAGTCCAAATGATTGCTGATGCGCGTGACGAGGGAAGCAGATGTGCGTAATGATGGTGGCAGGAGTGCGTATTGCTGGGAAGCCCAGCGCCCTCGAGTGCCAGGGGGGAAGAGCGGGAGGAGGCGTGACATTATATGCCAAGTTACTCTTTCAGAATATCATAATGGAACTGCAACTTTGAATTTCTCCACTTCCGCTTTGCCTTTCTGCAATTTCTCTTTAATTGATATGTTTCCTCACTCATCCAAGGGCCTCTCCATTTGGAAGTGGCTTTTTTCAACTTTACTGGAGCTACGGCATCAATGGTTGCTCTTAATTTGCTATTAAAGTTATCAACTAAATATGTAGCAACTTCAGAGGTAAGATAGTGTTTCTTAATAATGCATTCAGTATTACAAGGTAATACAAAATACCCAGTGGTGACCAGATGAAGCAACATCAATAGTGGAGGATATGTCAATAGAAAGCCCCTTGGTAATAATCAGGTACGGAATATGGCCGCTGTTATGAGTGGGCCCGGTAACATGTTGATAAAGTCCATAGAGCTCAAAAGAGTCAGTCTCTTTGTCAACATGAATATCAAAATCACCCGACACAATGATTTTATCATTGTTCTCAAGGACAATAGGCAATAGTTCAGAGCAATCAGTAAAGAAAGTGGGGGAGTGCTTTGGTGGCTTTTACAAGGTTATGGACAGCACTGGTGGCTGACATTTAAACAGTATAGCATGATGCTCAAAAGACCCAAAGTTGCCAAATGAAATGTCCTTACAGCTGAGAGCATTATTAAACAATAGAGGCTGTCCCCCCACCCTTTTTCCCATTTCTGATAGAGTATGAAAAGCTGTAGTCCGGGGGGGGGGGGGGGGGCTTCAATAAGTGCAGCACTACAGTCTGAAGACAGCCATGTTTCAGTGAGAAACATGCAATCAACTTTTCACTCAGTAATGAGGTCATTCGTGAAGAAGGTTTTACTAGTGATTGCTCTAACATTTAAAAGTGCCATGCCCCTGGGGCATCTGCCTCGAGGTAACCAACCAACAGCCACGTTTTATATGTTACAACCACATATTCTGGCAGTCTCCAATCTATCAAAATGGTAGGAGATAACAGTTTGTATAAACTCACTACAAGGCGAAGTTAAAGCTACATAAATTAGGTTACTCACAGTAACCATAGTTACATTTCTATAAGAGTTGATATGGTTTTCAAGTCCTCTGTTGCTTATTCTAACAGGGAGAACTGGAGCCCTACCAGACCCTAAAGTCTCTAAAACAGTTTGCGATGTTGCTGGAAATAATCCTGGAACCCCTGCGGTTAGAGTGAATCCCGTTTCTTCTAAAAATGCTGGTTGCTCCCACAACAAATCCAAATTGTCACGAAAAGAGACATTCCTGCCGTTGCAAAGTTTATGCAGGTATTCGTTTAGGGCAAAGAGTCGGCTGAAACGTCCTGAAGCCTTTCGGTAGCATGATGGTGGTAGTGATGGAATCCAATGGGGAAACGATCTGCTGTTGGTATACACCCAGGATCCGTGCTGACTCCCTGGGCTGGTAGGTCCGTCTCAAGCGGGGCAGAGCTGTTTGATAGCTGGATTGGATCTTCTCGGATAGATGGATGGCCAGGCTGCCTCCCCGATCTCCTACGCCTTGCGAGTGTCAAGTCTCCTGTGGGCGCTGAGTTGAGCTGAACATCTGTCCGTTGGATTGGGACAAATCAACGCCACCCGACTCATCGACAGCTTTGCTATAGGAGGCCTTTAAATCTGAAATGTGGTTTGCCTGGGTTACAGCAAGGTTGGTGTACTTAGAAACCAGGTTTTCCTTTTCTTACAGCCAAGCTAACAGCCGGAGGATCTCTTCCCTAAAATGCTTGATGGTGGTGCATTTAGGGCAGACTAATCCCTGTCCATTTTCCAGTTCCACCTTATCTTCATCTTGTGATTGTGTGGAAATCATCTCACAAAGCATTTGTGCCCAGCCGGGGATTAAAACACCATTGGGCTAGCACTGCTAGAGTTAGCCTACTCCATTTTCATGATGGCTAGCAGCTAACTGCTACTTAACAGGAATCCGGATCCCAGCCGTAAAGGCTGACCGCTGCGCGGAATCAGAAGCAATACAAACTTTAGCTATGATTTAAAAACTATTTCATGAAAACAATTTCATAAAAACAACAAACCAAGTGTAGGCAGTACACTGTTCTGTTGTGCTCTCTGACACAGACACACGGCCAGCTCCCATCTGATTGGTTCCATTGTGGTTTGCATTCTTTCTGAGGGACTGTAATATGAAACAATAGGGCCTGTTTCTCTCTCTCCCTTAGTTGTGATGCTGTGGTCTGTATGTGTCTGTGTTGCTGTGACAGTCTTGTCGCTCCCAGCCAGACGCTGCCCTGGACAGGTTGAGTTGGGCTGGCGTGCTCTCTCTCTTTCCTGCAGTAACTGTTTTGTTTGTAAGCTGCAGTGTATACAGACATTCTAATAATATGTTGTAGTGCGCATTATAATGTGTGTGTGCGTGCGTGCGCCTCTGTATGTGTGTGGGTGGATGGATGGACAGAGTATAACAGAGTGCGTACGTGCATCTGTGTACCCGATACACACAGGACGGTCAGTGGGAGGTCAATGTTTTGTACCCTGGTCATGTTCCACTCCCACCCCAATCACAATTACAGCCTGATAGAAATCCATAATAACCGCTTTACTGGAGTTAGTTAGTGCAATGCTAATGTATCCCAGGAGTACCCCTGATCCAGCTAGCGTGGTGCACCATGAAACAGACTCATTAACTGTGTGTTTCAGGGAGGGTTTAGCTAGCTATCTCCCTTCCATTAGCTCTTAGACCTTGATCGATTTGACTTGGGATTGTTCACCTGAGTATATCCCAGACGTGTGTGTGTGTGTGTGTGTGTGTGTGTGTGTGTGTGTGTGTGTGTGTGTGTGTGTGTGTGTGTGTGTGTGTGTGTGTGTGTGTGTGTGTGTCCACACCTGCGTTTTCTGCATGCAGTGACCCTCATCCATTACCAATTAGTGAGTGATCGATAGGTTGTTGTTGTGATGCGTTGGGATTACTCAAACAGGCCTCTGCAGGACCAGTGACATTTCCCTGGCTAGGATCACGCTGACCCCTCCCTCCCTGGATAGGTGACCTTATTGTTCTGATTAGAAAGCAGCCATGTTCTTCCCTATGGTATACAGTGCATTCAGAAAGTATTCAGACCCCTTGACTTTTTCCAGATTTTGTTACGTTACCAGTGGCAATTTTAGCATGTAAATCTTGGTGGGGAAAACTCCCTCCCAAATTTTTTTAGATGCATGCCAGCAAAGCCACTACACAACACAACACTAAACAATACATGAATTGCACTATAACGGCGACAAGCAGTGCCCACAAACTGTTAGGGCCCACATACAATTGTCCCAACAGCAGAGCTTTCTTTCCAGCACAATGGAGTGAATCCTGACCACCACTACACCTGGCTATCAGCGGAGCCTTGTCTGGCAACGAAACAGTTCATTCAGCCTTGTTTACTGCCTTTTAAAAAAACATAGCTGATATGGCTGACCATATCTTCCTGGAATATTACAGAATTTATGCAGCAGCATATACAACATTTTTGGACTCACCTTGTTGTGGTCCTTCGTTAGCAAATTGTATTATTTTTTTATTTTTTTGCTGGCAAATTTTGTCATCAAAGAAAATATTTACAATTCCAAGTTGGTTGACCGTTCAAAACATATTTTCCCAGTCTGACTTCCCAGTTGCAATGCTTGCAGTTAGCCACTGTCACCGATTCCTTCCAAACAACTCATTGTTGAATTTACGATTTCTACTGGCAAAGGATTTGCCAGTAGATTATAGTCACAGCCGTGTACTTTAATAAATGGATTTAATAAAGGTATCACTAGTCACTTTAAATAACACCACTTTAATAATGTTTACATATCCTACATTAATCATCTCATATGTACGTATATACTGTATTCTATACCATCAACTGTATCTTGCCTATGCCGCATGGCCATCGCGCATCCATATATTTACATGTACATATTCTTATTCATCCCTTTAAATTTGTGTGTATAAGGTAGTTGTTGTGAATTTGTTAGATTACCTGTTAGATATTACTGCATTGTCGGAACTAGATGAACAAGCATTTCGCTACCCTGCCTTAACATCTGCTAACCATGTGTATGCGACCAATTAAAATTTGATTTGATTTGACTACTCCCTTCACAGAATAGCACAAACTGGCCCTAACCAGAATAGAAAGAGGAATGGGAGGCCCCGGTGCACAACTGAGCAAGAGGACAAGTACATTAGAGTGTCTAGTTTGAGAAACAGACGCCTCACACGTACTCAACTGGCAGCTTCATTAAATAGTACCCGCAAAACACCAGTCTCAACGTCAACAATGAAGAGGCAACTCCGGGATGCTTGCCTTTTAAAATGATAAACTTGGATTAGCTAACACAACGAGCCACTGGAACACAGGAGTGATGGTTGCTGATAATGGACCTCTGTACACCTCTGTAGATATTCCATAAAAAAATTCAGCCGTTTCCAGCTACAATAGTCATTTACAATATTAACAATGTCTATACTGTATTTTTGACCAATTTTATGTTATTTTAATGGACAAAAAAAAATACATTTCTAAAAAATAATTGGGCAAAAAATGTGGGTCTCAAAATAGGTGGGGCTCTGTATGTTACAGCCTGATTCTAAAATTGATTAAATAAACAATTTACCTCATCAATCTACACACAGTACCCCATAATTACAAATGTTTGCTATTAGACTCGAAATTGAGCTCAGGTGCATCCTGTTTCCTTTGATCATCCTTGAGAGGTTTCTACAACTTAATTGGAGTCAACCTGTGGTAAATTAAATTGACTGGACATGATTTGGAAAGGCACACCCCTGTCTATATAAGGTCCCACAGTTGACAGTGCATGTCAGAGCATAAACCAAGCTACAGTTGTCCGTAGAGCTCTGAGACAGGATTGTGTCGAGGCACAGATCTGGGCAAGGGTACCAAAACATTTCTGCAGCACTAAACGTCCCCAAGAACACAGTGGCCTCCATCATTCTTAAATGGAAGAAGTTTGGAACCACCAAGTCTCTTCCTAGAGCTGGCCGCCCGGCCAAACTGAGCAATCAGGGTAGAAGGGCTTTGGTCAGGGAGGTGACCAAGAACCAGATTATCACTCTGACAGAGCTCCAGAGTTCCTCTGTGTAGATGGGAGAACCTTCCAGAAGGACATCCATCCATGCAGCACTCCACCAATCAGGCCTTTATGGTAGAGTGGCCAGACGGAAGCCACTCCTCAGTAAAAGGCACATGACATACCGCTTGGAGTTTGCCAAAAGGCACCTAAAGGACTCTCAGACCATGAGAAACAAGATGCTCTGGTCTGATGATACCAAGATTGAACTCTTTGGCCTGAATGCCAAGCGTCATGTCTGGAGGAAACCTGGCACCATCCCTATGGTGAAGCATGGTGGTGGCAGCATCATGCTGTTTGGGAAGTCTTTCAGCAGCAGGGACTAGGAGACAAGTCAGGATTGAGGCAAAGATGAACGGAGCAAGTACAGAGAGATCCTTGATGAAAATCTTCTCCAGAGTGCTCAGGACCTCAGACTGGAGTGTATGTTCACCTTCCATCAGGACAACGACCCTAAGAACACAGCCAAGACAACGCAGGAGTGGCTTCGGGACTCTGAATGTCCTTGAGTGGCCCAGCCAGAGCTCTGTCTTGAACCCGATCCAACATCTCTGGAGAGACCTGAAAATAGCTGTGCAGCGACGCTCCCCATCCAACCTGACAGAGCTAGAGAGAATCTGCAGAGAAGAATGTGAGAAACTCCCCAAATACAGGTGTGCTAAGCTTGTAGCGTCATTCCCAAGAAGAATTGAGGCTGTAATCGCTGCCAAAGGTGCTTCAACAAAGTGCTGGAAAACAAAATGTGGAAAAAGTCAAGGGGTCTGAATACTTTCCGATTGCATTGTTTACACTCGGGCTCCTGAGTGGCGCAGCAATCTAAGTCACTGCATCTCAGTGCTAGAGGCTGTATCACAACCGGCCGTGATTGGGAGTCCCATAGGGCGGCGCAGAGAGAGAGAGAGAGAGAGAGAGAGAGAGAGAGAGAGAGAGAGAGAGAGAGAGAGAGAGAGAGAGAGAGAGAGAGAGAGAGAGAGAGAGAGAGAGAGAGAGAGAGAGAGAGAGAGAGAGAGAGAGAGAGAGAGAGAGAGAGAGAGAGAGAGAGAGAGAGAGAGAGAGAGAGAGAGAGAGAGAGAGAGAGAGAGAGAGAGAGAGAGAGAGAGAGAGAGAGAGAGTTTGAGTTTTTATAAAACCTTTATTTTATACTCAAGTGTTAACATAAATAATGACACACTGCCTTTTCAGAAATGAAACAACAAATGTAATTCCTAAAAATAAAATAAAATAATAAAAATAAAGAAAAAGAAAAAGACCAAATTTTAACTAAAAAAGATTTAATTTTTTTTTGGGAAATAAATAAAATACAAAAGAACATATACATTCGACTTATTTCATCAACAAAAAATAATTTCCCTTCCTCTACAAAACAAAGCGCCCCTTCGTAGGCCCACTTCTCCTCAAACAATGGGAGATCTTTTACAGCTGAGAAGAACTCAAAATCCACTTTTATTCTTGCTTTCACTAATCCTTTAAAAACACATCTTACATCCTGCCCATATCCCGTTTCTATCTTATGTTTCCTACTCAGAAAAATTGACATCTTAGCTTGTCCCAAAATAAAATTGAACAGTTGACATTTTCTTTTCTGTTGCTTACTATATTGAAACCCCAAAATAAAAACAGTGTTATTGAAAATCTCCCCTACAGCTTTAAACAAATATTCCAGCATTTCCAATAGAGGTTTTATCCTCTCACACTCCATAAAACAGTGAAAAATGGTTTCTCTTATATTACAAAAAGGACATCCATCTCTAACATCTGAGTTAATAACAGATACAAAAGCATTAACTGCAATGATGCCATGTAAAACCCTCCATTGCATATCACCAGTACCCTTTTGTAACGGTGGCTTGTACAGTGCTCTCCATGCTGGCTTTACCTTGTCATCAATGCCCAATTTTACCCTCCATGGAGTGTCTTTTCTATTTTTCAATTTATCTTTATTCAACACCTTGACACACCCCCTATACAAGTCCTTCCCATTCACCTCATCCAAACCCACCTCCTCCAACCCTCTCAAATCCAGCAATAACGCCTTTCTTTCTGACTCTGGGATATTTGGTGTAATCCCTAGTCTTGGAAATGAGACGTCTTCATCTTGTACCTTCTTCTTTTGGCTATTAAGCATACCCCACTCTTCCGCTGACAGAGCCTTCCTGCAGCTTCCCAGCAGTTGTCCGACAATCCTTTCCGACCTCACCCCCAAATGTTCAGCCACCCGTCTTCCATCCATTAAGGCGGGCCCAGCCATGGCCATTAACTGTTTTAAGGTGATGATTTTGCCCTTCACCAGAATCTTGGAGAAATGTGGAACAGCTGCAGTTGTACAATCCAGTCTTGCCCCATACACCAGAGGTTCCTCCAACAGCCAATGCACTGACTCCGCTGAAGTTCGTCTGGACACCTTCATTATGCTCCACACTCTGAGAAGGCCTCTGTAAAACGGAGGTACTCCCTCCCTAGAAATCTGGCTACTATCAACCAGAAATAAAGCCTTCTTTAAACCTAATCCTCCAACCCGCTGTAATACAAGACCTGCCACCCCTCTCCACACCACATTTTCCGGTCCATAAAGCAACCTTTGAATAAACTGAAACCGGAAAGCAGCAGCCCTACTAGCAAGATGTACAAGACCTTGTCCACCCTCCTCTTTTGACAAATACAAAACACTTTGTGGAACCCAGTGATATTTATCCCAAAAGAAATCCACAATAATTGCCTGTATCTTAGCCAGAAGGCCAGATGGTGGTTCTAAAACTGACAACCGATGCCACAGTGCAGAGGCAATCACATTGTTAACTATAATAGTGCGCCCCCTATATGACATACGAGATAGCAACCAACGCCATCTCCTCATCCTCCCTTCCACCATTTCAACCACCCCAATCCAATTTTTTTCCATAGTCCCCTCATCTCCTAGGTACACTCCAAGATACTTAAAACCTCCCTTACACCATTCCAGCCCCCCTGGCAAAGCCATGATCCCTCCAGACCATTCTCCAATCTGTAAAGCACAACTCTTTTCCCAATTTACCTTTGCAGAGGATATTCCCCTAAAACGATCAACCATTAGACTCAAACTATCCACCTCCGCTTGATTTTTCACTAAAACAACTACATCATCAGCATAGGCTGAGAGACGAATAGGAGGAATATCCTCTGAAAGGTATACCCCTTCAATGCGACTTCTAATGCTATTTAGTAGTGGCTCTATAGCAATGGCATATAACATTCCTGACAAAGAACATCCCTGCCTAATACCTCTACACACTTTAAAAGGAGCACTCAAACCACCGTTAACTTTCAATACACTTTCAATGTCACCATATATCACCTTTATCATGGCAATAAAACCAGAGCTGAACCCAAACGCCTCAAACGTGTGCCATAAATATTGATGTTCAACTCGGTCAAATGCCTTTTCCTGATCAATTGAAATTAGACCAGCATCCAACCCAATAGCCCTAGAGACGTCCAAAAAATCACGAATCAGAGAAATGTTATCCCCTATCTGCCTGCCAGGAACACAGTAGGACTGGTCCGTATGTATGATTTGCCCCATCACCTCCCTCAGCCTGTTGGACAAAGCCTTTGACAGGATCTTATAATCAGTGCACAATAAAGCCACCGGCCTCCAGTTCTTCACCTCCCTAGGGTCACCCTTTTTGGGCAGTAGGGTGAGGACAGCCCTTCTGCAGCTTATTGGTAGTAACCCTCCGGTTAAACTATCATTAACTACTGCTAGCCAATCCTCTCCCAACATAGCCCAAAAAGACTTAAAAAAGTCAACGGGAAGCCCATCAATGCCTAGTGCCCTTCCATTTTCCATGCCTTTTAATGCAGTGTATAACTCCTGCAAAGACAATGGTTGCTCAAGCTCAACCTGAGCTTCTGCAGCCACCTGTGGGAGCCCATCAAGGAACTGCTGTGTCACTGTTTTATCCTCTTTGTACTCACACTTGTAGAGCTCAGCATAGAACTCTACTGCCCTCTTTCTAATTTCACTAGGGCTAGTGAGCTCTTGTCCAACAGCTGATTTGAGACAATGAATAATTTTTCTTTGTCCATTCTTTTTCTCTAAACCAAAGAAAAATTTGGATGAGGCATCCATTTCAGAGATTCCCTGAAACTTACTTCTCACCAATGCCCCCTGTGCTCTGATACCCAGCAGGTCTGCCAATGCAGCTTTTTTCCTCTTGAGGGCCTGAGTATGGCCTCGATCTCCTGTGGTCTCAACCAACGTCATGAGTTCCACTATTTCAAACTCTAGGGCTTTCATTGATCTGGTGATATCCTTGGTGACATTCCTCGTGTATTGATTACAGAATTGTTGAATCTGGATTTTCCCTATATCCCACCACTGTTGAAGGGATACAAAACTGGCCTTTTGAGACCTCCACCTCTCCCAGAAAAAAACTAAAACATTTCCTGAAGTGAGCATCACTCAATAAAGTTATATTAAAATGCCAGTATGCGCTTTTGGGTTTTACATCGTTAATGAACACCACCTCTGTTATTAAACAATGATCAGAAAATCCCACTGGGGTTATCACACTTGATTTACAGACCTGAGATTGATGCTCAAAACAATAAAACCTATCTAACCTGGCCATAGAGATGGTGTTCTCTCTCACATGCGCCCAGGTGTACTGCCTTGTGCCTCCATGTTGACTCCGCCAAATATCACACAGTTCATGTGTTACAATGAGGCGTTTTAAAAAAGTCCTTGAGGCTATATGAGGTTCTTGGTGATTTCTATCTAAATCGCTGACTGTGCAGTTAAAATCCCCAGCAATAAATAAATAATCTTCATTGTTACATTTCTCAATGGTATTTGATAATGTCTCTAAAAAACATACCCTCTCAACTGCCACCACTGGGGCATATACATTTATCAGACACATAGTGATGTTTTCATACCTTGCTCTAACTTTTAATAAGCTCCCCTCAACTACCTCTTCAACCTCATATGACAAAGGCAAAAACCCTTTTGAGAACAAGATAGCCACACCCCCACTTTTTGAGTTTTTATGACTACACACCACTGTCCCCCCCCACTCCTGTTGCCACATAACTTCATTTTCCAAATTACTATGCGTTTCTTGTAGAAAATTTATGTCACTTCCCTTTCCCCTAATTAACTCATACACTATGGCTCTTTTTTTACCATCTCTTGCCCCATTTACGTTTAAAGAAGAAATCTTAAAACTGCTCATGGATGAAAAAAATATACAGAGGAAGATACAGACACCACATCTCTTTACAGAGTTAAAGCTGCAACTGAACTCTTTCATTTTCTTTAGAATTTACATCACTTATCACTCTCGTGACCACTTTCTTGAGTCTAGCAATTTCAGGGCTTGTCAAACCTCCCCCTGTAATTTTTGACATCAGAAACTTTGCTGATTCAATAAACAATTCACTTTCAGGGAAAAAATCAGTTACATTGTAATCCTGCATATATTTCTTCCCTTTTGTCAACTTCAGAAATTGACGTACCTTCTCAATCCCATACCTCCCTTCCACCCCATTTATCTCGCTATTTTGTTGTGACGCGTCAGATGACTCACTCTCGCTATCCTCCCCAGAAGAAAACTCCACCATCTCTACAACCTGTTCATCCTCAACTGATTTATCAATCTCTACCTTCCTCTTAGAATTAGACCCTTCACCACCCCTTAAATTCTTCCTCTTACTCCTCGGTACTTTGAAAACAGCTGCTTCCTTTTCCGTTATTTCAATCTCCTCTTGACCTCCAATTTCATTTTCCAGCACCACCTCAGCGACGGCAGTCGCAATCTCACCGACTGTTTCCCCTCCCTCTTTGTTCTGATCTACCACAATTGCCCCCGTATCCACAATGCCTTCCTCTCCTACTTTTCCAACCACATCTGCCCACCTTCTCCCTTCCCCTGCACCCTTAGCATGTTCATCCCTTCGCGGTGGTGCGTTAGCTGCACCAGCACTAGAGCTACTACCGGGCTCTGCGCGCTCATTCTCGGGACAACTACGCACCAAATGCCCCTCTCTTCCACAGCCAAAGCATTTCATTGATTCAGTAGAAGCGTAAAAGACATAATCAAATCCATCAATCTTAAAACTGAACGCTAAATTCAGTTCATCAACGTCCTTTTTTAAGATCATATGCACTTGTCTCCTATGAGACACGACATGTTTCAGCAACGGAGATTTGCATCCAAAAAGAACCTTCTTTATTGTAGATACGATTTGACCATGACGAGATAACTCTCGCTCCAACACTTCATCTCTAACAAATGGTGGCACGTTAGAAAATATAACTTTCTTCGCCGGATTCATAAGCGGAAATACCGGCGTCTGTGTCTCCCGCAACACAACACCCCTCTCAACTATCTTATTCACCTTTTCAATGGAATCTAAGAATATCACTACAGCGCTATTCATCCTTGAGGCTGATTTGACCCACAGCCAAACTACATTCTTCCACTGAACACCCGGCCGCAGCAGGAATCTTTACTCCATGCCGCCGACTAAGTTTTTCAAACTCCAAACTTCCGCGAGTGGCCATTGCAACCAGCCCCACCCGCTGGTTGTGCCCTCGCGAAAACCAACCTCAACGATCCCACCACCCCTATACGTGCTTAGTGATAGTTAGACAAGATACCCTTAAAACAACTAAACTAATCAATATATATATATATATACACACCAAAACCCAATAGAGTGAAAAGAATTCCAGTCGCTCTCACAATCACTCCTGCTTGACGACTCACTTCCAGCATGCACTCCGACGAGAGAGAGAGAGAGAGAGAGAGAGAGAGAGAGAGAGAGAGAGAGAGAGAGAGAGAGAGAGAGAGAGAGAGAGAGAGAGAGAGAGAGAGAGAGCACTGAGGGCGGAGCAGAGGTGAGTGAATGAGATAGAAAAGTAATGCCACACACCCTCTCTCCCCCTCTGTCTCTTTCTCTTTCTCATACACACACCCTCTCTCCCCCTCTGTCTCTCTCTCTGTCTCATACACACACCCTCTCTCCCCCTCTGTCTCTCTCTCTGTCTCATACACACACCCTCTCTCCCCCTCTGTCTCTCTCTCTGTCTCATACACACACCCTCTCTCCCCCTCTGTCTCTCTCTCTGTCTCATACACACACCCTCTCTCCCCCTCTGTCTCTCTCTCTGTCTCATACACACACCCTCTCTCCCCCTCTGTCTCGCTCTCTGTCTCATACACACCCTCTCTCCCCCTCTGTCTCTCTCTCTGTCTCATACACACAGTCTCCGTGGACATGAACCATATACAGTCCATGCTACATAGTTATTTTACCTTTGTGATTATCTCTATTCATTTGACATTGTAGTCCTTTAGTAGATTATTCAGAGCGATTTAGTGCATTCATCTTAAGATAGCTAGGTGGGACAACCACATATCTCAGTCATAGTAAGTACATTTTTTCTCAAAGTAGCTTTCAGCAAAGTCAGAGCTAGTGAAGGAGAAAAAGTCAAGTGTTAGTTCAGGAAAGGCTTAAAAAAGATATGTATTGATTATTTTCCCTGATGAAATTTTATAGAGTGGAGAGAGGGGCTTTCTATCTGCAGTGCTGTTGCAGTCCAGATGGTATGTGTCATGAAGGTACAGATAGATACACAGCATGGTGATAGGTTAGGGGCTACAAAGGAGCTGTCTTTTGAAGGAGCGACCCTCACACACACAGTCTCTACTACCCCCCCCCCCCCCCCCCCCCCACACACACATACTCTCCCTGCTCTCCACCTGTTGAAATCACCTTCACCAACATCACAAGACAGAAAAAGTGGAACGACAAACCCACTCGAGCAGACATTACCAAACGAGAAAGAGTATGTGTATATTCATGTGTATGTGCGCGTCTCTCGTCCAACCTTGGTGTTGGCCGGCTTCTCTCTGGGGCCCATCTGTGTAACCATGGTGATTGAGCGATCTCCATCTCTGTGTGTTAATCTGGTCTTCCCTGGGGCCGCAGCACAGAGGAAGGTGATGCAGAATAAGAAGTGCTCATTAATTTCACTAAAACTGCTTGTGGGCAGGGACTGCTGTCTGAACGATACCTCAGAGAGTCTAGTGTGTGTATGTGTTTGTGTGTGTTTGTATGTGTGTGTTTGTAACTCCACTGTAAGGGGAAGAAGGGATTTCGAGGAGTGTGTGTATCTGTGTGTGGGCGTGTGCGTGTGCGTGTGTGTGTGTGTGTGTGTGTGTGTGTGTGTTTGTGTGTGTCTGTCTGTGTTTGAGATGTCTTCAGTCAGGGGTATGCTTTGACAGCAGGGTGACTTGGGATGGCAGCTGCTGGGTAATTTGAGTTTGAGCAATGTTGTGTCAGACTCTCTTCCAAACACCAATGGACGCAGCGATGCACACACGCACGCACACACAAAACACGCTTGGCTGGAATCCAACAGCAGGTCCACAGATCCTGATACTCTGCGTTCGACATTACAGGCTACCTTGTAGTCGCTACAGTTACTGAATGAGTGAAGCAAACCTGAGTACCACAACAGAGCTTTGAGTGTCTAACTTCTCTCTCTGAAATCAAATCTCAATGTAATAGACTTCCATTTTACAGAATAGTTGGATTACCTAGCCAGAGAATTACAGCCCAGTATTGTCGTCTATGCAGGTCTTCTAAGTATAACTTGACCACAAGGCACTTGGGACCATATGAATCTGAACACCAATTTACTGGAAAATCTATGTTTCAAACTCCATTTCCAACTTTGCTGCGTTGACAGAATCAGTTCAGATCAGAGTGTGTGAGCGAGTTTGTAAGTGAGTATACGGACATGAGTGTGAGTGTGAGTGTGTGTGTGTGTGTGTGTGTGTGTGTGTGTGTGTGTGTGTGTGTGTGTGTGTGTGTGTGTGTGTGTGTGTGTGTGTGTGTGTGTGTGTGTGTGTGTGTGTGTGTGTGTGTGTGTGTGTGAGAGAATCAATTACTGAGGGAGAGAGGCAGAGACAGTTTTAAGTCCAACAGAGGCTTGCAGTCCTGGCTAGTGACACGACCACAGTGTAGGAGTTAACATTGTTCACATTCATAAGGGGTGTGCGTGTGTGTCAGAGACGACACAGTACGTTCTACTCTGTTCTGACGACTAACCCAGACTCCAGGACTTTCTGTCCATCTCACTGCTAAGTGTTTGACCAATAAAGACAACTCTATGACACGTAGAAGGGAGATAGGATTATGTACATGTTGTTTAATGCACAACTCAATACTCTAATGTAACCTAATAGCAGCCCTGCCTGCCCAGAGTTAAGACTACAGGTCTAACAGTCCAGGTGCTGTTTCTCCACTAGGGGAATGTAATGGACCGGAGACGGAGAGGACAATGTTACAGTGATAATCTAGTTAGAATGACCTGGCTGGTTCTCCTCCACTATACTGATGTCTGTATGTTTATCTTTTAAATTCAAGAGATATAGCCGCTTCAGTGCAGCTCAAGATGTTTCTCATTTCCTTATTCATACTCATCCCAGCTCTCCACTTTCTCTCTCCTCCACTCCCCCTTATCTACTACCCCCCTTGTCCACCTCTCTCTCCCCGGTTCCTATCACTCTCTCTGCCCCACACTTCTCCGCTCGTCTTCCACTCATCCCTCTCTCTGCTATCCCTCCTTCTCTGTGCTGTATCAGTGAATAATTGGAGTATTTGACAGATCAGACCGTCTCATGGTGTATCTCGTGGATTGGCATGCCTGAGGCGCCCGCTTGGCTTGGCAGACAGGTTTGGCTTCAGCTGCAAACTCTGCCAGTTTTTGCATTCACACACACAGCTTCGATGCCACATTTGTGTACAAGAGAAACAAAGGAATGGAAAATATGAACTGATGAGATGAGAATGAAATCTGCCTGGTAGCTGAGCTACAGATAGCAGTTCTCGCCAACCTCCTCAGATCACTGAAACATCTGACAAATAATGTAGAAAGAGAATTTTCTCTACATTCATTACTGTTATCTTCCAGAGTAGTGTGGCATGAAGAAAATATGAAGCATTGTTTGTTATTGTGCGTTATCTTATTTCATAAATCCGGTGTGTGTTAGTGCTAGGTCTCATCACTCCTATCTCAGCTTTGCCCAGTGTGTGTGTGTGAGATCCAGTGACGCCCACTCTGATTGGTTATCCAGTGGGGTGAGGTCACATTCCTGCAGAGAGCATAGTTGGTGATGTGGGCTGGGGCATCTGGTTCGGCCTCAACCTCACAACAGTGAGAGAAGAACAATAGGTGGAAATGAGGAGGAGGAGGAGGAAGATGATGAGGAGGAGGAGAAGGGGGGGGGGGGTGTGGGTGTTCATATGTCTGGATAACTTTCTCTGACATCCAGCAGCAGTAGTGGCAATGTCAGGACAAAGAACGACTGTAAACCCGCAGACCTGGCCCTTCAATCAAAAACGAATATGAGATTCAGAAGTGGATAGAGGAGACGCAGAGATATGTTCACATGCTGAGAGGTGAAGCATACAGAGGAGACAGAAGAGCGAGAGAGAGACAGAGAGAGAGAGAAAAGGAGAGAGACAGAAAAAACGAGAGAGACCCTATTCTGAGAGGTGAAGTAGTCTGACAGAGGATCTTTGCTTAGCGAGCCTGCTGCTCTAATCAGAACAGAAGACAGCAGCGGGACGTGGCCACAGTATTGCCCGAGAGATCATCCACCACCACCAGAGAGAGGACCCCTTAGGTATGAAAACTTGAGAGGTGGCCAACAAACTGCCTGACAGATCAATCATTCCATCCCCTAGGGGAGATGACCCCTAACAGGAGACGGAGGGTGAGGTGGCCAAGATGCTGCCTTACAGATACAGGACACACAGAGAGGTGGCCAAAACACTGCCTGACCCATCACTCATCCTCGAGCCACAGAAGAGGGTACACACACATATGAAGGCATGTACACACACTCAGAGAACTAAATGCCTCTGGGCACCTGTAGGACACGAGGCCACTGGAAAATTCAATTATATGCATAATTTCTTTACCTGTTTACTAATCAAACTGTCATTATTGCGCATAATGACATGTGTGTGTGGACAGAATGGCTGGCTATTTAAATGACTCTGATTTGTACGTGATGTGTGCATATTTAAATGGTTGTGATGGCCTATCTATCCTCGGCTGTCAAGAGGAGCATCTGTCTCCTCCTCTTCTCCCCCTTTTACTCCCTCTCTCCTTGTACTCCCTCATCTCTTTCCCTCCTCTCCCCCTTCTTTATCCTTTCATTTTCTCCTCCCATTTCTAGCCCCTTTAATGTGTGTAATGCGTGATCCTTATCCTTTCAAAAATCACCCGTTCTAGGGAGGCCAATTCCCTCATCCCTTCTATCTTTTTTAATAGGGGAAATGGGGGGAGAGAGCGAGGGATTACAGCTCAATAACAGCATGGCATTATGACTCCCCGTTCCCCACCCACACACGGATTAACTGAGGGGAGAAAACCTGCTTTAGCATTGTAACCTGAAAATACTCTCCTCGTATCGAAAGGCATTTAGGACCAATAAACATTAATAAGAGAGTACAATCACATTCAGTGAAGGGATAAATGAAAACCATGCATCATGGTGACAGAATGTTCTCACTTGACTGCTGCTCTTTCAATAGCCGGCGAGCCTAAACACGTTTGTTTGCCTCGCCAAAGCCAGCCATGCTTTTGTGTGGTTTAGAATTTGGGAGACTGTTTTTTTGTGGATCCAGTATAAACAAGGGTTAGCTGTCAATCATTATGAGGTTGTTTCTTGGGAGCAATTGTGGGTTAACTTGAAATTCCATGTTGTACAGACCACAACTATTTCTCTGTTTTATCCCAGTTCCTCTCATATGGAACAATCCCCTGGGCAGACAGGTGTGTGTACGACCCGGTGGGTCTGTCTGTCTCTGATAAGGAATGAGAGTGACATTCGACTGTTCAATCAAAAGCTGTATGTGGAAGTCTCCAGGGGAAGATAGGGAGGGAGGGAGGGAGGGAGAGAGGACAGGTGTAAGGGAGGGAGATAAAAGAAAAGGTGAGGTAAGGAGTGAGAGAGGAGATGCAAGGTGCACCCCTGTGGTAATGGCCCTGACCTGACACAGACAGGAGTGAGAGAGGAGATGCAAGGTGCACCCCCGTGGTAATGGCCCTGACCTGACACAGACAGGAGTGAGAGAGGATAAAGAAGAAGTAGGAGAAAAAAAGGCATAGGTGGAGAGGAGATGGAGAAAAGGCAGGGGAGAGGGAGAGTGGTGTCTCTGTGTTAATACAGTAGTTCTGCCCTGGCTGGACCTCACTCTCCAGGCTGTGCCAAGCCCAGTGATTTATGGGCTATTTGGAGATAGCTGGGCCATGTACACCATTTCTCATCCAGGCCAAGAACTGAAGAACAGAGGGGAGAGGAGGAGGAGAGGAAAGGAGGGAGGAGAGACTGGGGGGACAAATTATAGGGGAAGAAAAAAGTATAGGGAGGAGCAGGAGAAGAGAGGAATGAATAAATGGGACAGGGGAAAGAGGAAGAGGATCAGAGATGAGGAGTGTAAGAGAGATGAGAAGATGGAATGAGTGTCCGAAAGGGGGAGGAGGGGTAGAGGAGAGGAGCCTGCACTTTGATCTGGACCAAAGATCGTTGTTATTCACCATCAACACCAGAGAATAAATTTACCCCCCCCCCCCCCCCTCTCTCAACTCTCTCCTGTTCACAGTGCCTCTTTACTCCTCCAGCTCCACTACACAGCTAACAGGTACATTCTTCATTCACACTCCATACAGTATCTCCACAACTCAAAGCCCTACTCCCCTCTGACACTGTTAAATTGCAGCGCTTTGGACAATACGTCGGTGAATGAGTTATGTGTGTGTACAGTATGTGGTTGTGTGTGTGTGTGTGTGTGTGTGTGTGTGCGCGTGTCTATGGGGGTGTGTGTGGGTGTGTGTGTGTGTGTGTGTGTGTGTGGGTGTGTGTGTGTGTGTGTGTGTGGGGGGGGGATGTGTGTGTGTGTGTGGGTGGGTGGGTGGGTGTGTGTGTGTGCGTGTGTGTCCGCCAGTAGAAGTAGTAGCAATGTCAAAGACAAAGAACGACTACAGACCTACAGACCTACAGACCTGCAGACCTACAGACCTACAAACCTACAGACCTACAGACCTGCAGACCTGCAGACCTACAGACCTACAGACCTACAAACCTACAGACCTACAGACCTGCAGACCTACAAACCTACAGACCTACAGACCTGCAGACCTACAGACCTGCAGACCTACAGACCTACAAACCTACAGACCTACAGACCTGCAGACCTACAGACCTGCAGACCTACAGACCTACAGACCTGCAGACCTACAGACCTACAGACCTGCAGACCTACAGACCTGCAGACCTACAGACCTACAGACCTACAGACCTGCAGACCTGCAGACCCACAGACCTACAGACCTACAGACCTACAGACCTGCAGACCTACAGACCTACAGACCTACAGACCTACAGACCTGCAGACCTACAGACCTACAGACCTACAGACCTACAGACCTACAGACCTGCAGACCTACAGACCTACAGACCTACAGACCTACAGACCTACAGACCTGGCCCTTCAAACTAAAAATGAATAAGAGATTCAGGAGTGGAGAAAGGAGACAGAGAGAGATGAACAGTGTTAGAGAGGGAACACTGACCATATGCTGATGAAGAGATGTGCCCATCATGACAGAGAGAGAGGGAGGGAGAGAGAAAAAGAGAGAGGAAGAAAGAAAGAAAGAGAGGGAGGGAGGGAGGGAGGGAGGGAGGGAGGAGGGAGAGACCATTATATTTCCTCTGCAGTCGTATCCCAGGTATTCAGCGTAACGACAACCCCATTATTAAGAGTTAATGTGAATGTGAGCAGCAGGAATCTCAACTGCATACTGATCCAGAATCAGTACCATGACCAAACAGCATGACTTAACCTGTGATCATTAAGCATAATGACTCGTGTTGGACTAGCATGTTACTGCCATTCTGTCTGTCTGATGCCCTCACCAACCGGCCCTAGCACGACCACAGTTGCTACGGTAATCACCCTGGCGATTTCCCTAGATGCACTTGTTTCTGGCGGTCACCATGGCTTTGCACAGCGGTTGTCTCATGGTCTACTTCCTCTCAGAGTCGACCAGGCTCCCCAATTCAGAGAGAACTCAGCAGACCCCACCTGACCTAAACCTGCAACCCCCCCTCACTCAGCCCCGCCCCCTCTCTCTTCTTCTCCTCCCCTCCTCTCTCTTCTTCTCCTCCCCTCCTCTCTCTTCTTCTCCTCCCCTCCTCTCTCTTCTTCTCCTCCCCTCCTCTCTCTTCTTCTCCTCCCTCCTCTCTCTTCTTCTCCTTCCCTCCTCTCTCTTCCGCTCCTCCCCTCCTCTCTCTTCTGCTCCTCCCCTCCTCTCTCTTCCGCTCCTCCCCTCCTCTCTCTTCTTCTCTTCCCCTCCTCTCTCTTCTTCTCCTCCCCTCCTCTCTCTTCTGCTCCTCCCCTCCTCTCTCTTCTTCTCTTCCCCTCATCTCTCTTCTTCTCCTCCCCTCCTCTCTCTTCCACTCCTCCCCTCCTCTCTCTTCTTCTCCTCCCCTCCTCTCTCTTCTTCTCCTCCCTCTCTCTTCTTCTCCTCCCCTCTCTCTTCTTTTCCTCCCCTCCTCTCTCTTCTTCTCCTCCCCTCCTCTTTCTTCCGCTCCTCCCCTCCTCTCTCTTCTTCTCCTCCCCTCCTCTCTCTTCCGCTCCTCCCCTCCTCTCTCTTCTTCTCCTCCCTCCTCTCTCTTATTCTCCTCCCCTCCTCTCTCTTCTTATCCTCCCCTCCTCTCTCTTTCGCTCCTCCCCTCCTCTCTCTTCTTCTCCTCCCCGCCTCTCTCTTCCGCTCCTCCCCTCCTCTCTCTTCCACTCCTCCCCTCCTCTCTCTTCTTCTCCTCCCCTCCTCTCTCTTCTTCTCCTCCCCTCCTCTCTCTTCCGCTCCTCCCCCCTCTCTTTTTTTCTCCTCGCCTCTCCTTCAGTCAGCAGGATTTCCTCTTCATGCTATCCTGGTTAACTTTTATGTCCCTTCCCCTGACACCCCTCCCTCTGTTCTCTAAACATCTTAACACTAATGGACAGGCCCACGTACCTACTTCTCCCCAAGTGGGTGAGTCCTTATAGGGATCCGACACACAGTGTATGTATGTCTGTGTCTCTGTGTGTATGATTGTGTGAGGTGATTAACTATACACCCAAAACACAGACACTGGGACAGACACTGGGACAGACACTGGGACAGACACTGGGACAGACAGACAGACAGACAGACAGACAGACAGACAGACAGACAGACAGACAGACAGACAGACAGACAGACAGACAGACAGACAGACAGACAGACAGACAGACAGACAGACAGACAGACAGACAGAGAGAGATAGATAGATACACGCAAACACACACCACACACTCTCCAGGACACAAGGATAAAGAGGTAATGTCACTGTTCTGATTAGAGCAAATTAAAGGCATGGATTAATTCAGTGTCGTCTAGGCACAGACTCAATTTGAGAGAGAGAGAGAGAGATGGAGAGAGATGGAGAGACAGAGGGAAAGGGAGGAAGAGAGAGAGAGAGAGACATACAGAGAGGGGTTCCAGTAGACAAGAAGAGAAACAGTGGGGGGAGAGAGAGAGAGTGTGTGAGAGAGAGAGAGAGAGAGAGAGAGAGAGAGAGAGAGGAAAGAAGAGAGAGAGAGACAGAGAGGGGTTTCAGTAGAGACAGAGGTAGAGACAGTGGTACCCCTTATACCTCTCTTTCCCCCATAATGGGAGGCCAGAGAGGGACAAGTATTTCTGCCGTTATATTTCCAGGGTGCGTGTGTGTATAGGTGTGTATGTGTGTGTATAGGTGTGTATGTGTGTGTATAGGTGTGTATGTGTGTGTATAGGTGTGTATGTGTGTGTATAGGTGTGTATGTGTGTGTATAGGTGTGTATGTGTGTGTATAGGTGTGTATGGGTGTGTATAGGTGTGTATGTGTGTGTATAGGTGTGTATGTGTGTGTATAGGTGTGTATGTGTTTGTATAGGTGTGTATGTGTGTGTATAGGTGTGTATGTGTGTGGGTGGGAAGGAGGGGGCAGAGGGGGAGTGTGTGTTGTACTGCCAGCAGCCTCCTGCCAGGCTGTCAGAGAAAGTGAGGCAGGAGAGCAGCTTTGTTTGTGTGTGTGTGTGTGTGTGTGTGTGTGTGTGTGTGTGTGTGTGTGTGTGTGTGTGTGTGTGTGTGTGTGTGTGTGTGTGTGTGTGTGTGTGTGTGTGTGTGTGTGTGTGTGTGTGTGTGTGTGGCAGAGATGACAGGCTGGACTGCTGCCAACAGCACTGTATGTGCCAAGTCACCTCCGATGTGACACCTGCTGGCCACAAGCTAGAACAGGGATGCATCAGGTAGGGTGTGTCATGCTACTGTTGGATGGATGGATGTGTGTGTGTGTGTGTGTGTGTGTGTGCACTAGGCCAGCAGTCTACCACAAACAGAAGGGAGTTTGTAAACTAGCTGTTTGGGGTTATATCCTTCCTGTTTGGCCCTGTCCGGGGGTATCTTCGGATGGGGCCACAGTGTCTCCTGACCGCTCCTGTCTCAGCCTCCAGTATTTATGCTGCAGTAGTTTATGTGTCGGGGGGCTAGGGTCAGTTGGTTATACCTGGAGTACTTCTCCTGTCTTATCCAGTGTCCTGTGTGAATTTAAGTATGCTCTCTCTAATTCTCTCGTTCTCTCTTTCTTTCTCTCTCTCTGAGAACCTGAGCCCTAGGACCATACGTCAGGACTACCGGGCATGATGACTCCTTGCTGTCCCCAGTCCGCCTGGCCTTGCTGCTATTCCAGTTTCAACTGTTCTGCCTGCGGTTACGGAACCCCTACCTGTCCCAGACCTGCTGTTTTCAACTCTTAATGATCGGCTATGAAAAGCCAACTGAGATTTATTCCTGATTATTATTTGACCATGCTTGTCATTTATGAACATTTTGAAAATCTTGGCTCTCTCTAATTTTCTCCTTCTCTCTTTCTTTCTCTCGGAGGACCTGAGCCCTAGGACCATACGTCGGGACTACCGGGCGTGGTGACTCCTTGCTGTCCCCAGTCCGCCTGGCCTTGCTGCTATTCCAGTTTCAACTGTTCTGCCTGCGGTTATGGAACCGCCACCTGTCCCAGACCTGTTGTTTTTCAACTCTTAATGATCGGCTATGAAAAGCCAACTGAAAATTATTCATGATTATTATTTGACCATGCTTGTCACTTATGAACATTTTTGAACATCTTGGCATAGTTCTGTTATAATCTCCACCCGGCACAGCCAGAAGAGGACTGGCCACCCCTCATAGCCTGGTTCCTCTCTAGGTTTCTTCCTAGGTTTTGGCCTTTCTAGGGAGTTTTTCCTAGCCACCGTGCTTCTACACCTGCATTGCTAGCTGTTTGGGGTTTTAGGCTGGGTTTCTGTACAGCACTTCGAGATATTAGCTGATGTACGAAGGGCTATATAAAATAAACTTGATTGATTGAGTTTGTGTTTGTGCTTGTAAGAGTGTGTGTTTGTTTGTCTACATGTTATTGATGTTTGGTGGGAGGGTGAGTGAGTATGTAGCAGAGAGATAGGGTGTGTTAGCGGGGTTTAATGTGACACTTGTTCATGGTACTCTTAACGGAATGGAGGCAGAATTGACTGTCTGGTGAAAGCTGTCTTTATGTAGTGGTCACAGCTCAGCCACCCTGACTCTGGTGTCTCATAGATAACTCTCTCCAATCTCTGACCTTCTACCCTTTCATCCATCCTTCTATCGTGTCTTTCATTTCACATCCTGTATCTAGCCCCTCCTTCAGCTCATACCAAAACACTCTTCTCCTTCCTCTCTTTATTTCTTCATCTCTAACATTTCACACCCTTCTACTTTACCATATCATTCATTTGCCTTGTTCTCTTGTTCTACTACAGCTAACCTATTCATTTGACCACAGCTTTTTAATTAATTCTTGAATTCTACCATATCCCTTCTCTCGTCTCCATTTAACTCATCTAACCCCTCCTCTTCTATTAGTCCCTTTATCGCCCCACTTTCTCCTCTCATTCTACCCATCATCCTCCCCTCTTTCTTCTGTCTGGTGGTCTGGCCTATCTCCCCTCTTTCTTCTGTCTGGTGTTCTGGCCTATCTCCCCTCTTTATTCTGTCTGGTGTTCTGGCCTATCTCCCCTCTTTCTTCTGTCTGGTGTTCTGGCCTATCTCCCCTCTTTCTTCTGTCTGGAGTTCTGGCCTATCTCTCCTCTTTCTTCTGTCTGGTGTTCTGGCCTATCTCTCCTCTTTCTTCTGTCTGGTGTTCTGGCCTATCTCTCCTCTTTCTTCTGTCTGGTGTTCTGGCCTATCTCTCCTCTTTCTTCTGTCTGGTGTTCTGGCCTATCTCCACTCTTTCTTCTGTCTGGTGTTCTGGCCTATCTCTCCTCTTTCTTCTGTCTGGTGTTCTGGCCTATCTCCCCTCTTTCTTCTGTCTGGTGTTCTGGCCTATCTCTCCTCTTTCTTCTGTCTTGTGTTCTGGCCTATCTCCCCTCTTTTTTCTGTCTGGTGTTCTGGCCTATCTCTCCTCTTTCTTCTGTCTGGTGTTCTGGCCTATCTCTCCTCTTTCTTCTGTCTGGTGTTCTGGCCTATCTCTCCTCTTTCTTCTGTCTGGTGTTCTGGCCTATCTCCCCTCTTTCTTCTGTCTGGTGTTCTGGCCTATCTCTCCTCTTTCTTCTATCTGGTGTTCTGGCCTATCTCTCCTCTTTCTTCTGTCTGGTGTTCTGGCCTATCTCCCCTCTTTCTTCTGTCTGGTGTTCTGGCCTATCTCCCCTCTTTCTTCTGTCTGGTGTTCTGGCCTATCTCCCCTCTTTCTTCTGTCTGGTGTTCTGGCCTATCTCCCCTCTTTATTATGTCTGGTGTTCTGGCCTATCTCCCCTCTTTCTTCTGTCTGGTGTTCTGGCCTATCTCCCCTCTTTCTTCTGTCTGGAGTTCTGGCCTATCTCTCCTCTTTCTTCTGTCTGGTGTTCTGGCCTATCTCTCCTCTTTCTTCTGTCTGGTGTTCTGGCCTATCTCCCCTGTTTCTTCTGTCTGGTGTTCTGGCCTATCTCCCCTCTTTCTTCTGTCTGGAGTTCTGGCCTATCTCTCCTCTTTCTTCTGTCTGGTGTTCTGGCCTATCTCTCCTCTTTCTTCTGTCTGGTGTTCTGGCCTATCTCCACTCTTTCTTCTGTCTGGTGTTCTGGCCTATCTCTCCTCTTTCTTCTGTCTGGTGTTCTGGCCTATCTCCCCTCTTTCTTCTGTCTGGTGTTCTGGCCTATCTCTCCTCTTTCTTCTGTCTTGTGTTCTGGCCTATCTCTCCTCTTTCTTCTGTCTGGTGTTCTGGCCTATCTCTCCTCTTTCTTCTGTCTGGTGTTCTGGCCTATCTCTCCTCTTTCTTCTGTCTGGTGTTCTGGCCTATCTCCCCTCTTTCTTCTGTCTGGTGTTCTGGCCTATCTCTCCTCTTTTTTCTGTCTGGTGTTCTGGCATATCTCTCCTCTTTCTTCTGTCTGGTGTTCTGGCCTATCTCTCCTCTTTCTTCTGTCTGGTGTTCTGGCCTATCTCTCCTCTTTCTTCTGTCTGGTGTTCTGGCCTATCTCCCCTCTTTCTTCTGTCTGGTGTTCTGGCCTATCTCTCCTCTTTCTTCTATCTGGTGTTCTGGCCTATCTCTCCTCTTTCTTCTGTCTGGTGTTCTGGCCTATCTCCCCTCTTTCTTCTGTCTGGTGTTCTGGCCTATCTCCCCTCTTTCTTCTGTCTGGTGTTCTGGCCTATCTCCCCTCTTTCTTCTGTCTGGTGTTCTGGCCTATCTCCCCTCTTTCTTCTGTCTGGTGTTCTGGACTATCTCTCCTCTTTCTTCTGTCTGGTGTTCTGGCCTATCTCTCCTCTTTCTTCTGTCTGGTGTTCTGGCCTATCTCTCCTCTTTCTTTTGTCTGGTGTTCTGGCCTATCTCCCCTCTTTCTTCTGTCTGGTGTTCTGGCCTATCTCTCCTCTTTCTTCTGTCTGGTGTTCTGGCCTATCTCCCCTCTTTCACATATCTGGTGTTCTGGCCTATCTCTCCTCTTTCTTCTGTCTGGTGTTCTGGCCTATCGCTCCTCTTTCTTCTGTCTGGTGTTCTGGCCTATCTCTTCCCAGAGTGTTTTTTTTCCGTCTTTCTCCGTGCTGCTGGGTAATCTGCAGGCAGCAGACAGGCCTGTTCAGTCAGACACAGGGTCGTAACCAGGGGATAATCCTGCAGTGCTACATACACAGACATAAAAGGGTACACACAGTCATACAGAAACATCTAGGGACATAGAGACATACACAGCCATGTGCCTTCACCCAAAACAATAACCACATGCCAAACAGCGCCAGCCACGTCTATGGCCCAGCAGAAATACTTAAACACTGTTTCAAATGTCGACGCCAGAGAGGCACAGGGCTGGGAGGGCTGAGAGGACTGAGAGGACTGAGGGGTGAGATATGGCATGGTAGAATGAAATAAATGGAAGATGTGGTCATATGAATGAAGAGTAGATGATCAGATGAAAGAAGAACGCCAGGGTAGGTATGGTAAAATGAGAGAAGGAAAGAGGAGGTGGTTGGATACAGATACAATTATAGAAGAGCTCTCCTGAGGAGCAGAGGGTTGAGGCTAGCTCTTCACACAGTACAGCCTTGTAAATCTTCCACAGAAAAGGACAGGACTTTAGACTCTGGCCAAACAGACAGACTGGCTGCCAAACAGAAAAAAAAACACATGAAAAGGCAAATCTGGCCGAATAATCAATTTTTCACGGAGGAGTAGAGCGCAAATGAAACGATCATTCATGCTCTCCCATGGCCTTTGAGGAATCATCAGGCTACCCCTCTCCTCTCTCCAATCTTTCCTGTCGTCTTTCTATCTCACCCTCTCTCTTTCCCATGTGTTCGTCCATCGCCCTCTCTCTCCATTCATCTCTCTCGCTCCCTTCCTTCATCTCTCTCTTCCCCTTTCTCCTTCTCTCCTGGTCCATTCTGTCCAGTGCTATGAGGGGGGATCGTGATTTGGTTTAATGAGTCTTTTCGTTGACCTTCATTAGATGAGGAGGACGATGATGGATGGCGGGAGGGGTAGATCATGGAGGTTGTGCACACACACACACTCACACACACACTCACACACACACTCACACACACACACACACACACACACACACACACACACACACACACACACACACACACACACACACACAGTGCACACACACACACACACACACAGACACGCGCACACACAGTGCACACACACACTGCACGCACACATCCATTGAAACCAGTGTCCACTATAACTTCAGACATATTGTGGCTGTCTGACAGAGTTTGTGTGTGAAGGTAGTAGGGTTAGTTATTACACAAGAAATGGCTTGTGACCCTATTTGGAAACAAAACATGTATTCTGACCTCGGCAGCTCTTAAAAGGGAAACAGTGAATACCTTTCTCTTCTCTCCTGTAAGGCAGGGATATCAATGACAAGGCCCTTGGGAAGTGTTTCTGAACTGCAATCCATCCTCATTTGTGTGTGTGCGTGTGTGTGTGTGTGTGTGTGTGTCTGTGTGTGTCTGTGTGCCAGCACATGAGAGGTAATGATTCCCCCAACAGAATACCTGATTGGCAGATTTCCCCTGATCACTGAAGTGGGGCATGATTGGACAACAGGAAGTAATTAACTGAGTACAGAGGAAATGTGTGTGTGTGTGTGTGTGTGTTTATGAGGAGAGTCGCAGTCTATCAATGAGAAGTATCACTGCCAGAACCTCTGATGTAACTGTGTGTGTGTCTGCATTCATACACGTGTGTGCATGTGTGTGTGCACATACACAGTATATACTGTATGTGTGTGTGTATGATCGTGTGCATGTGTGTGTGCGCATACACAGTATATACTGTATGTGTGTGTGTATGATCGTGTGCATGTGTGTGTGAGAGGGTAAGATAGAGCACCAACCCCGCTGAGGCTGTGAGGCGTGTGAACTGCTGTGTGTGTTCGTCAGCCGAGAGTTTCTTCATGAGAATGATGCCTCGGCGCCTGGCCGAGGCCTGATGGGAAGAGGTCCCAGCTCGGTTGGAAATGATCAATACATCCCATCACCACTGACAACACACCCAGCAGACCAACGTGGTTCAGATAAAGGAATGGCTCTGTATTATTAGATATATATATATTTTTATAACGTTTTAATATCACGTGCACAAGTACAGTGAAATGCCTTTCTAGCAAGCTCTAGACCCAACAATGCAGTAATCAATATCAATGTAGCACAACAAATAACACAAGGTAGAAGAAAAACACACCAGAAAATAAAAATAAGAAATAAGAAGAACAGGAGAAAGTAAGTAATCATACTATCTATATGCAGGGTCAGTTCCAGTACCATATTTACAATGTGCAGGGATACTGGATCGATAGAGGGAGATATGTAGAGGGGTAGCAACGACCATATTTACAATGTGCAGGGATACTGGATCGATAGAGGGAGATATGTAGAGGGGTAAGGTGACTAGGCATCAGGATATATGATAAACAGAGTAGCAGCAGCGTATATGATGACTGTATGTGAGTGGGTGTGTGTAGAGTCAGTATAAATGTGTGTGTCACACCCTGGCCTTAGTTATCTTTGTTTTCATTATTATTTTAGTTAGGTCAGGGTGTGACATGGGGAAGTTTGTGTGTTTTTGTATTGTCTAGGGTGTTGTAATGTTTAGGGGGTTTAGTAGAGTAGATGGTTTAGTGTTCAGTGTAGGTGTCTAGGAAAGTCTATGGTTGCCTGAATTGGGTCTCAATTAGAGACAGCTGGTTAAGGTTGTCTCTGATTGGGAGCCATATTTAAGGCAACCATAGGCTTTAGCTTTTTTGTGGGTAATTGTCTATGTGTAGTGTTTGTGTCAGCACTATCTGGATTTATAGCTTCACGGTCGTCTGTTTGTTGTTTTGTTTCGTTTTCCTTCTTATAATAAAGAGAAGATGTATTTTTCACGCGCTGCGCCTTGGTCCTCTCTCTCACCATTAGACGATCGTGACAGAATTACCCACCAAACCCGGATCAAGCAGCGTGACAAGCGGCAACAGGATCAAGGCATCAAGGATTCATGGACATGGGAGGAGATATTAGATGGAAAGGGACCTTGGGCACAACCGGGAGAATATCGCCTCCCTCGTGAAGAGCTGGAGGCAGCGAAAGCCGAGAGGAGGCGATATGAGGAGGCAGCACGGAGGCAAGGCTGGAAGCCCGCGAGTACTACCCAAAAATTTCTTGGGGGGGGGCTAAGAGGTAGTGGGCCGAGGGCAGGTAGGAGACCTGCACCCACTTCCCAGGCTAACCGTGGAGAGCGGGAGTACGGGCGGACACCGTGTTACGCAATAGAGCGCACGGTGTCTCCTGTACGTGTTCATAGCCCGGTGCGGGTTATTCCACCTCCCCGCACTGGTAGGGCTAGATTGGGTATTGAGCCAGGTGCCATGATGCCGGCTCAACGCGTCTGGACTCCAGTGCGTCTCCTCGGGCCGGCATACATGGCACCAGCCTTACGCATGGTGTCCCCGGTTCGCCTACATAGCCCGGTGCGGGTTATTCCACCTCCCCGCACTGGTCGGGCGATGGGGAGCATTCAACCAGGTAAGGTTGGGCAGGCTCGGTGTTCAAGGGAACCAGTACGCCTGCACGGTCCGGTATTTCCGGCGCCACCTCCCCGCCCCAGTCCAGTACCACCAGTGCCTCCTCCACGCACTAGCCCTATGGTGCGTGTCTCCAGCCCTTTACCACCAGTGCCTAAACCACGCACCAAGCCTCCTGTGTGTCCCCAGAGTCCTGTGCGTCCTGTTGCTGCTCCCCGCACTAGCCCTGAGATGCGTGTCCCCAGTCCGGTACCACCAGTTCCGGCACCACGCACTAGGCCTAATGTGCGCTCCCAGGGTCCAGTATGCCCTGTTCCTTCTCCCCGCACTAGCCTGAAGGTGCGTGTCCTTAGCCCGGTGACTCCATTTCCGGCACCACGCACCAGGCCTACAGTGCGCCTCATCCGGCCAGAGCCATCCGTCTGCCCAGTGCCATCTGAGCCATCCGTCTGCCCAGTGCCATCTGAGCCATCCGTCTCCCCAGCGCCATCTGAGCCATCCGTCTCCCCAGCGCCATCTGAGCCATCCGTCTCCCCAGCGCCATCTGAGCCATCCGTCTGCCCAGTGCCGTCTGAGCCATCCGTCTGTCCCGAGCCATTAGAGCCGCCCGTCTGTCCCGAGCTGCCAGAGCCGCCAACCAGACAGGATCCGCCAGAGCCGCCAACCAGACAGGATCCGCCAGAGCCGCCAACCAGACAGGATCCGCCAGAGCCGCCAACCAGACAGGATCCGCCAGAGCCGCCAACCAGACAGGATCCGCCAGAGCCGCCAACCAGACAGGATCCGCCAGAGCCGCCAACCAGACAGGATCTGCCAGAGCCGCCAACCAGACAGGATCTGCCAGAGCCGTCAGCCAGCCATGAGCAGCCAGATCCGTCAGCCAGCCATGAGCAGCCAGATCCGTCAGCCAGCCATGAGCAGCCAGATCCATCAGCCAGCCATGAGCAGCCAGATCCGTCAGCCAGCCATGAGCAGCCAGATCCGTCAGCCAGCCATGAGCAGCCAGATCCGTCAGCCAGCCATGAGCAGCCAGATCCGTCAGCCAGCCATGAGCCGTCCAGCCAGGATCCGCCAGAGCCGTCCAGCCAGGATCCGCCAGAGCCGTCCAGCCAGGATCCGCCAGAGCCGTCCAGCCAGGATCCGCCAGAGCCGTCCAGCCAGGATCCGCCAGAGCCGTCCAGCCAGGATCCGCCAGAGCCAGCCAGCCAGGATCCGCCAGCCAGCCAGGATCCGCCAGAGCCAGCCAGCCAGGATCCGCCATTCAGTCCGGTGCTGCCCTTCAGTCCGGTGCTGTCCCTCAGTCCGGAGCTGCCGTCCCTCAGTCCGGAGCTGCCCCTTATCCTGGTGCTGCCCCTTATCCTGGTGCTGCCCCTTATCCTGGTGCTGCCCCTTATCCTGGTGCTGCCCCTTATCCTGGTGCTGCCCCTTATCCTGGTGCTGCCCCTTAGTCCGGTGCTGCCCCTTAGTCCGGTGCTGCCACTTAGTCCGGTGCTGTCCCTTATTCCAGTGGGGTTAAGAAAGCGGGTAGTGACTATGGTGGGGTGGGGACCACGACCAGTGCCAGAGCCGCCACCGTGGACAGACGCCCACCCAGACCCTCCCCTAGACTTTATGCTGGTGCGCCCGGAGTTCGCACCTTAAGGGGGGGGTTATGTCACACCCTGGCCTTAGTTATCTTTGCTTTCATTATTATTTTAGTTAGGTCAGGGTGTGACATGGGGAAGTTTGTGTGTTTTTGTATTGTCTAGGGTGTTGTAATGTTTAGGGGGTTTAGTAGAGTAGATGGTTTAGTGTTCAGTGTAGGTGTCTAGGAAAGTCTATGGTTGCCTGAATTGGGTCTCAATTAGAGACAGCTGGTTAAGGTTGTCTCTGATTGGGAGCCATATTTAAGGCAACCATAGGCTTTAGCTTTTTTTGTGGGTAATTGTCTATGTGTAGTGTTTGTGTCAGCACTATCTGGATTTATAGCTTCACGGTCGTCTGTTTGTTGTTTTGTTTCGTTTTCCTTCTTATAATAAAGAGAAGATGTATTTTTCACGCGCTGCGCCTTGGTCCTCTCTCTCACCATTAGACGATCGTGACAGTGTGTGCATGCTATGTGTGTGTTGGAGTGTCAGTGTGCGTGTAGAGTCCTGTGAGTGTGTATAGAGACAGTGCAAACATAAGAATAAAATACAAAGATCAACTCAGATGGTCCGTGTAGCCATTCTGTTAGCTATTTAGCAGTATTATGGCTTGGGGATTGAACCTGTTCAGGAGCCTGTTGGTGTCAGACTTAATGCACAGGTACCGTGTGCTGTGCGTAAGCAGAGAGAACAGTCTATGGCTTGGGTGGCTGGAGTCCTCCTTTCACGATTTTCTGGCCCCAGTGATGTACTGGGCTGACTGGGCTGACGCCACCCTCGAGGGCGGTGCTGTTGCCATACGAAGCGGTGATGCAGCCAGTCAAGATGGTCTCAACGGTGCAGCTGTAGAACTTTGTGAGGATTTGAGGGCCCATGCCAAACCTTTTCAACCTCCTGAGGGCGAAGAGGCGTTGTCGTGCCTTCTTCACGACTATGCTTGTGTGAGTGAACCATTTTAAGTGATTTGGACACCTAGAAACTTGAATCTCTCGACTCGTTCAATGGGGCCTGTGTAGTATGATTCCACCTTATTCCTATATTGTCCTTTTGTCCGAAGTCGTAGCGGGACTTCTTGTACTTGTTCCTGTCCTCAGCCGTAGCCTCCGGGTTGTCTGGGATAGCCCTGTGTGTGGTAGCCCTGTCCTTGAGCTTAACGCCAACCTCTGTGTTAATCCCGGGCTTTTGATTGGGGAAGCAGTGAACCTTCATTGTGGGGACAATGTCGCCGATGCATTTCCTTATGGAGGTGGTTAGCTCAATATTGAAATGTTTGAGTCATTTAGTTTTGTCACAGTGAGTTTTGTAATGATGTGGACATTAGGTAGCGCCTTTCAGTAGCACTTCATTCAGCCTCAGGTAAATGAGGCTCGAACCAAAGGTTTGAACACAGGTTGATGACAGATTAGAACATATCAGCAAACTGTCTCCAGGACTGTTACAGCAACCCCCACCCCTTGCCCCATCTGGGCTCTTAGACCAGCCAATCAGGCCTCTCTGGGCAACAAGGTAATTACAGCGTTCTAATTGGATGCGATTATGGTGGAGAGGAAGGAAGAAAGGAGAGACTAATTGAGGCCTCAGTGAAAGGCAGCTAATTGAATGGAGGAGACCAGCGTATTGCTAGAATGAGATAAAACACGACTCAACATAGATTATGTAATCAAAGAGACCAGGAAGAAGCCTCAGCTACACGTGGGAACCAACCATTCAAACGTCCATTCAGCTCCTTTCACTGGGATTTGGCTGCCATTGCAGGTAATAGGCTACTTCTTCAAGAATATTGAGGTTTGTGACATGACATGACTGTCTAAATCTCATTCCAGGTTTTATGTATTGTCTATCAACAGGTTGTGTCACTCCTACATCACAGCCATGGCAGTGTGTTTCTAAAAGAACAGGTGAGACATCTGTCTAATAGAGGTCAGCGTTGGAGACCATTGCCATCTGTTGGGTCCTCTGTGTTTTCCTGACATTAGACAAAGACCAGAGGTGACCGCACTATGAACGGGAGAGAATTGCCCTTTCTGTAACCCTCCCCACCGACACAACAACAGAACAACTATTTCCCAATGAAACTTTAACTAGTCCAATTCTTTTGATATTAAAGAGGCAAGCGAGAGGGGAGAGAGAGGAGAGAGAGAGAGGAGAGAGAGGAGAGAGAGAGAGAAGAGAGAGAGAGGTGAGAGAGGGGAGAGAGAGAGAGGAGAGAGAGAGGAGAGAGAGAGGAGAGAGGGGAGAGAGAGGGGAGAGAGAGTAGAGGAGAGAGAGAGAGGGGAGAGAGAGGAGAGAGAGAGAGAAGAGAGAGAGAGAGGAGAGAGAGAGGGGAGAGAGAGAAGGGAGAGAGAGGAGAGAGAGGAGAGAGAGAGAGGAGAGGGGCAATGACGCCACGCTGTACTCCAGTAACAGTCTGGCAGCCCTGTAAACTCTTTTGCCACGGTGAGAGGAGGAGACATAAAAATAGTGTTTTTCCTGTGAAGCTCATAAACAGGCGTTTGATGGTGGAACCAGAGACAGACGGAAAGAGAGAGGCAGAGAGAGCGGGAGGGAGAGTTGTCTGAGATCAACATCACTCAGAAAAAAGGAAGGAGAGAAGGCGCGAGAGAGACAACTCTGAGTCCAGATGAGTCCATTCCTGGGTGTCCAGGGGGCAAAGGTTAAATGTTCAGTAAAAGGTCAAAAGGTCAGACTTATTGATTGACAGCTCAGCTCTGTGGATGCACAGTCATGTTTTTGATGATGCTGTGATTTTTAGCCTAGATAAGACTGAACAGCCAAACAGACTTAGGATGCACATTTCAGCTCTGTCTTAGAGTAATACATCTCTTAGAAACACACTCCCATGGCTATTAACTCCTAGAGATGTGCAAGCACGCACGCACACACACACACACACACACACACACACACACACACACACACACACACACACACACACACACACACACACACACACACACACACACACACACACACACACACACACACACACACAGCACTATCAAGAAGAGAAAGCAGACAGCAGTCAGTGCTATCAGGAAAGTTATGGATCTGTGAGGCTGGTATGTCTGCTAACATCGACACTCAACTATCGACTTTTTCCTGCTGTGGTAACAGAGGAGATGCTATCTTTTCCTCTCCCTGATAACATTCTAATGTGTTCTCATTCCGTCTCAGACCTCCCTTTTCCACCACTGCCACTCATTTGAACACATCAAGAGCACACAGCAACAGCGAACGCCGCAATCGTCTCAGCATTCAATCTTAACTGAAAGTTTGCGTGAGAAAACATATCTATGTTTCGACAGAGGTCTTCTTCTTCTCTGAGCTCCCTGTGACTTCGACAGAGGTCTTCTTCTTCTCTGAGCTCCCTGTGACTTCGACTCAGGTCTTCTTCTCTGAGCTCCCTGTGACTTCGACAGAGGTCTTCTTCTTCTCTGAGCTCCCTGTGACTTCGACAGAGGTCGTCTTCTTCTCTGAGCTCCCTGTGACTTCGACAGAGGTCTTCTTCTTCTCTGAGCTCCCTGTGACTTCGACAGAGGTCTTCTTCTTCTCTGAGCTCCCTGTGACTTCGACAGAGGTCTTCTTCTTCTCTGAGCTCCCTGTGACTTCGACAGAGGTCATCTTCTTCTCTGAGCTCCCTGTGACTTGGTAATGGCTGTGTTAACACTGCAACACTGGCTCTATGTCCCTACACCTAAGTGCCTGATGCACAGTGTGTTTGATTATTATCTTGCTTAATCTAAAATTGCACAGTGAGCAGCCGGGAATTGAAAGGTATAGAAAAAAGGTTTGATAGAAAGTAGCAGCCTATCATCCAACCCAGGCAGTATCAGAGAGGAACAGACCAAGGGCAATAAGAGAGAACTCCATACATCTTAAATAAGACAACTCAGTCTTATCCCCCTACAAAAATATAATGGAAATGCATGCAGCTACTGTGTTAAGTACACCACATACTGTAGCTCCATATAGCCTGGTTTAAACCAACATTAAACCCTCTGCAGAACAGCCTGGTTTAAACCAACATTAAACCCTCTGCAGAACAGCCTGGTTTAAACCAACATTAAACCCTCTGCAGAACAGCCTGGTTTAAACTAACATTAAACCCTCTGCAGAACAGCCTGGTTTAAACCAACATTAAACCCTCTGCAGAACAGCCTGGTTTAAACCAACATTAAACCCTCTGCAGAACAGCCTGGTTTAAACCAACATTAAACCCTCTGCAGAACAGCCTGGTTTAAACCAACATTAAACCCTCTGCAGAACAGCCTGGTTTAAACCAACATTAAACCCTCTGCAGAACAGCCTGGTTTAAACCAACATTAAACCCTCTGCAGAACAGCCTGGTTTAAACTAACATTAAACCCTCTGCAGAACAGCCTGGTTTAAACTAACATTAAACCCTCTGCAGAACAGCCTGGTTTAAACCAACATTAAACCCTCTGCAGAACAGCCTGGTTTAAACCAACATTAAACCCTCTGCAGAACAGCCTGGTTTAAACCAACATTAAACCCTCTGCAGAACAGCCTGGTTTAAACTAACATTAAACCCTCTGCAGAACAGAGGGTTTATTTGGGCTGGTAACTCTAATGGACTTATCCTCTGCAGCAGAGGTAACTCTGGGACTTCCTTTCCTGTGGCGGTCCTCCTGAGAGCCAGTTTCATCATAGCACTTGATGGTTTTTGCGTCTGCACTTGAAGAAACTTTAAAAGTTCTTGAAATTTTCAGGATTGACTGACCTTCATGTCTTAAAGTAGTGAGGGACTGTCTTTTCTCTTTGCTTATTTGAGCCTTTCTTGACATAATATGGACTCTGTCTTTTACCAAATAGAGCTAACTTCTGTATACCACCGCTACCTTGTCACAATACAACTGATTGGCTCAAACACATTAAGAAAGAAAGAAATTCCACAAATACATTTTTAACAAGGCACACCTGTTAATTGAAATGCATTCCAGGTGACTACCTCACGAAGCTGGTTGAGAGAATGCCAAGAGTGTGCAAAGCTGTCATCAAGGCAAAGGGTGGCTATTTGAAGAATCTCAAGTATGAAATATATTTAGATTTATTTAACACTTTTTTGGCTACTACATGATTCCATATGTGTTATTAGTTGCGATGTCTTCACTATTATTCTACATTGTAGAAAATAGTAAAAATAAAGAAAAATCCTTGAATCAGTAGGTGTGTCAAAACTTTGGACTGGTACTGTATATGTCGATATCTTTGTTAGAAAGGACAGTATATTTCCCTTGAAGTAGTGATGATGAATGTAAAAAGTTGCTCAGCTTACCCCACTCTCCTCTAAATGTTTTTAAACATTTAGGAAGTCCCAGATTGAACACCCCCAGTTGTAGTTAACATAATGTGGTGTTACAATGTGACTCCAGCTGCTGTAGTCTACAGGGCTGTTGCTGGATGTAGGACTACTTAAGGACAGAGAGTAAGGATGTTGTCTATGATGTGCATGACTCTGGGCCTACTCCTGCAGGCTCTGTCCTAATTGTCTTGGCACTGTCTCGGTGGTGTAGCCTACAGCACTTATACACACCAACACTGTACATGCACACACACACACACACACACACACACACACACACACACACACACACACACACACACACACACACACACACACACACACACACACACACACACACACACACACACACACACACACACACACAGAGACAGTCATGAACTGGGGATGAACCACTGAACTGCCCGTCCACTGGCAAATAATGAGGTAGTGAAAGCCCAATGTGGGAGAGCCTAGGAGCGTGTGGATATGTGTTTTAGTGGGAAATTGTGTATTTATGTGTGTGTGTGTCAGAGTGTGTAAGAGGAATACTAAGATTGAGAGAGACAGTGAAAGTGAGAGACACAGAGAAAGAGAAGCATAGAGAGAGGGAGAGAGAGAGAGAGTGAAAGTGAGAGACACAGAGAAAGAGAAGCATAGAGAGAGAGAGAGAGAGTGAAAGAGAGAGAGAGTTGAGAGAGAAAACACCTTATTTACCCTGTCATTCTCATCCTATTGAAGCATGGAGATGACACACACAGAGATCCACATGAAGCCAGTACTGTCTGGAACTAACCTCTAAATGGTACATCAATCCTGAAAGTGTCTGACTCATGGTGATTGGTTAATGGCCATAGTGGGTTTCCATGGCGACCCCTGAAGCCTCACTCTGGTCCTACAGTGCCCTTCACAAAGAGGTCCAGAAGGAAAGCAGCCTCACTCTCTCTCTCTCTCCCTCCCTCCTCTCTCTTTCTCGCTCCAGCTTTCTTTCTCTCGTCCTGCACTGCAGATGCCCTGAGTCAACACTAAGGCCAGGACAAAGCAGGACACAGAAAAACAAACAGTGCTGGGAACAGCCTAAACATACAGACACAAAAACACTGAGCAACACACACACGCACGCGCACGAGCACGCACACACGCACACACTCACACACACACACTGCGCACAAGGCAATGGCAGCTCTGACATCTGAGCTATTAGGGATAAGAGGATCAGAATATTATTTCTTTGTAACATTTTTGAGACAACAGGTATTTTCACACACACACACATACCCACTGTCAAGTCTTAACAGTGTTATGTCTAAACAGCCTTAACTCTTAAGGATCGGACCCTTTTTTTCCATTTTCGCCCAAAATGACATACCCAAATCTAACTGCCTGTAGTTCAGGACCTGAAGCAAGGATAATCATTTTCTTCATACCATTTGAAAGGAAACACTTTGAAGTTTGTGGAAATGTGAAATTAATGTAGGAGAATATAACACATTAGATCTGGTAAAAGATAATACAAACAAAGAAACGTGTTTTCTTTTTTCTTTTTTCCCCCATCATCTTTTAAATGCAAGAGAAAGGCCATAATATAATATTGCAGTTTAGACACAATTTAGATTTTGGCAACTAGATGGCAGTAGTGTGTGTGCAAAGTTTCAGATGGATCCAGTGAAGCATTACCATACTGAACAATATTTAATATCAAGTCTGCCCAAATGTGTCGAATTGGTCAATTGAGACATTTTCAAGTACATAACTATAGAGAACATACAAATGATTACTGAATGCAAGTACATTATTTACCTTCAGAGGTGAATGTGTCAAACCATTTTTCATGACAAAAGATTTTTGTTGTTGTGCACTCTCCTCAAACAATAGCATTTGTTTTTTTCACTGTAACAGCTACTGTAAAATGGACAGTGCAGTCAGATTAACAAGAATTTAAGCTTTCTGCCCATATAAGACATGTCTATGTCCTGGAAAGTTTGCTGTTACTTAAAACGTCATGCTAATCACATTAGTGCACGTTAGCTCAACCGTCCCGGTATAGGGACACCGATCCTGTAGAGGTTTTAACACTATACCTGTTTCCCACTACACCAGACCAGCCTTGCCCAGGTCAGTATTGTGATGCGCTCAGCCCCTCTCCCTTCAGTGTTAGATCCATCTCCAGGTTAATGGACAGAGAAGGGCCGCCTTCCCTCCGTCAGTCCCCTAATGCTGCCCCACTGGGCCTCTCTACTTCAGCACACCCCTCTATGGAATTATTCTCCCTCTATCTGACTGTTTCTCCACAGAGAGAGAGAGAGAGAGAGAGAGAGAGAGAGAGAGGTCAGAGCTGGCAGGAGGGTGAGTGATGGAGAGGCCAGTGGCCTGGCTAAGGGCTGGCTTTAACACATCAGATGGCTCATTAGACCCAGGAGAGAGGGAAGAAAAGAGGGAGGAAGGAGATGGACAGAGAAACACACATTTTAAGGAAAGGGATATTTGCCAAAAGAATGCACGCACACACATACACACTTTCCCACCGTTTCCTTCTGCAAGTGCAGAACAATGAGATGCAGAGAGAGGGAGTGAGCCAGCAGCCCTGAATATTAATATAATAATACCTAAAGTCATTACTGCAAGCATCAGCACTGCAGTAAATATACTCTAATTGCATTTGACTAATAATTAAATAGTTAGAACAAATGTATGTGTCCATGGGTATCAATAGGTGTCTGTGTGTCCGCGTGTCTATAATAATGTGTGTGCGAATTTTAATTACATATCACAGATAGCAGTGTTTTGCTCCAGCTCTCTGCATTCCATTGTGTGTGAGAGAGAGAGAGAGAGTGGGAGAAAAAAAGAAAAAGAGAGAGAGAGAGTTAAAAGGGGGAACCACACGCATAAATGAGAAGATCAAACATCATCTCTATTTTCTCTCACTCCTAGCATCTACTCTCCACATATTTTTATTCATGAATATTGCATGCTCTCTGATTGGTTGCCAGATCATAACATTGACAAATGAAAGGAGACCATCTGGAGCTGATGGGTTTGTCACGACTCACGACTCAAAAGGACCAACCCACGCGTACGGACAGGACAGGGTATAAAGGACTGTGTGTTTGCACGCGTGTGTTTGTTTATGTGTGTGCGTATGGGTCGGTTTACAGATTGAAACAGGTGAATAGAAGAAAAAGAAAGAAGAGGAGAATGAGAGAGAAATAGAGAGCTATAAAGAGTGAGCATATCCCATCAGTATTCCCTAATGGAGAAAGAGCCCTTCGCACACACTTTCTGGTGCTAGTCCCCATCCTCCAGGGGTGAGGCTGGCAGGCTGTGTGTGGTACCCAGTGGGGGAGAGCTCTTGACGGGCTCGCTGTGATGGGATCCTGGCCCCCTTTCCTGGAACTCACAACTCACACAGGAGTTGGGCTCAGGTGGGTGAGAGACATGGAAACTTTGCTGGCTTGCAGAGCAGGCTGGTGAAAGCAAAGAGGGAGATGGAGAGAGAAGAGATAGAGAGAGAGGGAAGGAAGGAGAGTAAGGAGGGAAGCCGAGAGATGGAGAGAGAAGAGATGGGGGAGGAAGTAGGAAGAAGAGGGTGACCACTCCTATCCAGCCATCTAAACAGTTTTCTAAGTAAACATGGTTGAAACTCACTGAAGGGTTAAACTAGCATAGCTCTGTCTGATCAAGTCCTGTTCTACCTTCTTTCTTTTTTTCTTTTTTTCTTTTTTTCTTTCTTTCTTTCTTTCTTTCTTTCTTTCTTTCTTTCTTTCTTTCTTTCTTTCTTTCTTTCCTTTTTCAGCCCTCTTAAACGAATGTGTCTCTGTGGACTGCATGTGAATGAACAGAGAGGAGAAGCACTCAGCGTCTGTCCTGCTTTCACATTCTCCCTTACACACACACACACACACACACACACACACACACACACACACACACACACACACACACACACACACACACACACACACATAAACACACACATAAACACACACACACACACACACACACACACACACACACACACACACACACACACACACACACACACACACACACACACACACACACACACACACACATAAACACACACACACACACACACACACACACACACACACACACACACACACACACACACACACACACACACACACACACACACACACACACACACACATAAACACATAAACACACACACACACACACATAAACACACACACACACACACACACACACACACACACACACACACACACACACACACACACACACACACATAAACACACACACACACACACACACACACACACACACACACACACACACACACACACACACACACACACACACACACACATAAACACACACACACACACACACACACACACACACACACACACACACACACACACACACACACACACACACACACACACACACACACACACACACACACACACATAAACACACAAACACAAACACATTTTGTTGTGTTACAACCTGCATTTAAAATGGATTAAAATTGGAATTATGTTTTTTTAATTTTCCCAAATTAATTAAAAATGAAATGCTGAAATGTCAATAAGTATGTAACCCTTTTGTTATGGCAAGCCTAAATAATTTAATGAGTAGAAATTTGCTTAACAAGTCACATAATAAGTTGCATGGACTCTGTGTGCAATAATAGTGTTTTTATTTTATTTATTTTTATTTAACCTTTATTTAATTAGGAAAGTAGTTTAAGAACACATTCTTATTTACAATGACGGCCTACCCCCACCAAGCCCGGACAACACTGGGCCAATTGTGCACTGCCTTATGGGACTCCCAATCACAGTCGGATGTGATTCAGCCTGGATCCGAACCAGGGACTGTAGTGATACCTCTTGCACTAAGATGCAGAGCCTTAGACCGCTGCACCACTCGGGAGCACCTCTGTTTAACTACCTCATCCCTGTACCCCACACATACAATTATCTGTAAGGTCCCTCAGTCAAGCAGGGAATTTCAAACACAGATTCAACCACCAAGACCAGGGAGGTTTTCCAATGCCTTACAAAGAAGGGCACCTATGGTAGATGTGTAAAAATAAGCAGACATTGAATATCCCTTTGAGCATGGTGAAGTTATTATATACACTTTAGATGGTGTATCAATACACCGAGTCACTACAAAGATACAGGCATCCTTCCTAACTTAGTTTCCGGAGAGGAAGGAAACCGCTCAGGGATTTCACCATGAGGCCAATGTGACTTTAAACAATTAGCGTTCAATGGCTGTGATAGGAGAAAACTGAGCATGGATCAACAACAGTGTAGTTACTCTACAATATTAACCTAATTGACAGAGAGAAAAGAAGGAAGCCTGTACAGAATAAAAAATATTCCAAAACATGCATCCTGTTTGCAACAAGGCACTAAAGTAATAAAAATAAAATGTGGCAAAGCTAATAACTTTTTTTCCTGAATACAAAGTGTTATGTTTGGGGAAAATCCAATACAACACATTACTCAGTACCGCTCTCCATATTTTCAAGCATAGTGGTGGCTGCATCATGTTATGGGTATGCTTGTAATCATTAAGGACTGGGGAGTTTTTCAGAATAAAAAAGAAACGGAATGGAGCTAAGCACATGCAAAATCCTAGAGGATAACCTGGTTGTTTGCTTTCCACCAGACACTGGGAGATGAATTCACTTAACAGCAAGACAATAACCTAAAACACAAGGCCAAATCTACACTGGAGTTGCTTACCAAGAAGACAGGGAATGTTCCTGAGTTGCCGAGTTACAGTTTTGAATTAAATCTACTCGAAAATCTATAGCAAGACCTGAAAACGGTTATCTAGCAATGATCAAGAACCAATTCGACAGAGTTAGATTTATAATGGGCATATATTGTACAATCCAGGTGTGCAAAGCTCTTAGAGACTTACCCAGAAAGACTCACAGCTGTATTCGTTGCCAAAGGTGATTCTAAAATGTATTGACTCAGGGGCTTGAATGCTTATGTAAATTAGATACTGTATTTCTGTATTTCATTTTCAATAAATTTGCAAACATTTCTAAAAACATGTTTTCACTTTGTCATTATGCACTATCGTGGGTAGATTGTTGAAATGTGGAATAAGTCAAGGGGTATGAATACTTTCTGAAAGCACTGTAGTTAAGGAGTAGCCCCCCGACTATGTCAGGGGAGTGCAGAAAGAGAGAGAGAGAGAAGGTGGGAGTGAGAGTTAATCTCACCATGGATCATCATCAACATGATGAGATTCCATAGGGTCTACAACCTGTCTCCAACTGGCCAACCATCTCGTATTTCTACCATATCGGCCTCCTGTTAGTCTGTATTGGAATGAGTTCACTTCACCGTATAACCTTCCATGTTTAAATGAGCCTGTAATGCTAATGATACACATGTTAATGGTGAGACAAGCAATACACTATGAAAACCTCTATGTCATTTCTTGGCATAACTCATTATTGGAGACACCTAAAGAGACCTAGCTATATCACTAACACTAAATGGAGAAAATGACTAAATAGCAGAACTATCCAAACGTAGTAGCCAACCACAGCAGCACACTGATCCGGAACCAGCAGTCTAAACTAGCCTAGCGCTGATGCTAATCCCATTCTGCCCAGTGCCACTGTGTCCTGAGGCTCTGCACTTAATCTGAAGCGCCTCAATAAACACTCATAGATCAATGGATAACATGTCAAATATTAGCACACATCTCCAGTCTGTGTCTAGAGAAATAGGCCTAACTGTCTGCTATAGGGTAATGTACTCACATTCTGTTCCCTCCAGTGAGTGTGTGTTTGTGTCTCCGTGTGTGTTTGTGTGTTTCGTGTGTGTTTCTGTTAAGGATTCATTATCATTCTTTCCAGTAGCTGCATGTGGGGGGTGTTATTTGAAGCATACGGGGAGCATAGAGCCCACTACGGAGGGGGGGTGGGTATGTGTCTTACAGGGGCTGTAGGAGGATCCACACTGTACGTAGGGAAAAGGAGGGTAATAGGTTAACTGTGTGTTTATGATTCTGTGCCATCCTTCCTCACATCCTTCCAACCTCCCTCCCTCACTCGCTCCCTCTCTCTCTCGGTCTCTGTTCCTCCCTCCAACATTAGTGTTGATATCTGTGTTGTGGGGCCCTGCGGTGTGATATTGAACATGTGCAAAAGATTCACGCCCCACATATTAGAGCTGTTTAAAATCAGAGGAGTGTGTGTGTGTGTGTGTCAGGGGTGTGGAATACTGCAGGGCTGTCTGGGGCAGTGCAGAGGAGAAGGAGGGAATAAACCAACCTTTTCTTGCTCCAGTTTCCTGTGGGATGAAAGAGGGAAGAGAGAGGGGAGGAAAAGGGGAGGCAGAGGGGAGGCAGAGGGGAGAGAGAGGGGAGGAAGAGGGGAGGCAGAGGGGAGGCAGAGGGAAGAGAGAGCGGAGGAAGAGGGGAGGCAGAGGGGAGGCAGAGGGAAGAGAGAGGGAAGAGAGAGGGGAGGAAGAGGGGAGGCAGAGGGGAGGCAGAGGGAAGAGAGAGCGGAGGAAGAGGGGAGGCAGAGGGAAGAGAGAGCGGAGGAAGAGGGGAGGCAGAGGGGAGGCAGAGGGAAGAGAGAGGGAAGAGAGAGCGGAGGAAGAGGGGAGGCAGAGGGGAGGCAGAGGGAAGAGAGAGGGAAGAGAGAGGGGAGGAAGAGCGCTCAGCATGCACAGATTGATTCCTGAGTTTGTCTCTGTCAGTGTACTAGTTGGACTTTTATTAGAGGAGGCCTGTGCATACACACTCTCAAAGACACATACAGAACATGCATTCACACAAATGTTTGTGCCAGAATAAAAATATATATCACTATTCACTGCAGAAGCTGAATAATAGAATGTATACACTGGAAAAACATCTTGGGAATTTCTCTTACACACAGTAAAGGGTGATACATAATAGGGATACTCTGAGACAAAACGTCAAGCAAGAATCGCTACAAGGACAAAAAACCCTGTTGTTTGCCTCTGTAGCGATAGCATCTTGATCTCTCTGAGGCTCCTCTAAAGCTGCAACACCGCATCTAAACTCACCAAGAAACAAACAGGGTCAAAGGTTATATTGGCCACCCACAGCACAGCGCTCTAACTTCCAGTACTGAAGCAGTTTAACAACAAGACAGTTAGCTCATTATCACAATGCCTGTAAGGTGTTGAAAATATTCTCTGACACATACTCTCATTTACATATTCCTCCCTCGCTGTAATTGCACTAGCAGTTTGTGTACTGTAAGAATGTCCTCCTTAAAATCGTTAACAAATACGTTTTACAGTTTTATTCCAGATTCATTTTTCCCTGTGAGTCTGTGTCCTTAGGCAACACGAATGCCTCTCTAGCATAGTTCTAGGACCATCATCTTCACCATCATCATCATCATCATCATCACCATCATCATCATCCTGGTATTGCTGTGATGGCTGTTGATAATCAATAACTCAGCCGGTGGATCTATCACCTCAGCCCAGCAGCCCCATCGTCAGGGCTCTGTCAGGAGCTGGAGAAGCGATGGAGTGGAGAGACTGTCACACACTAACACAATTGGAGAGGAGGGGACAACTGGAGAGGGGGGGACAACTGGAGAGGAGGGGACAACTGTAGAGGGGGGGACAACTGGAGAGGAGGGGACAACTGTAGAGGGGGGGACAACTGGAGAGGAGGGGACAACTGTAGAGGGGGGACAACTGGAGAGGAGGGGACAACTGTAGAGGGGGGGACAACTGGAGAGGAGGGGACAACTGGAGAGGAGGGGACAACTGTAGAGGGGGGGACAACTGGAGAGGAGGGGACAACTGTAGAGGGGGGACAACTGGAGAGGAGGGGACAACTGGAGAGGGGGGGACAACTGGAGAGGAGGGGACAACTGTAGAGGGGGGACAACTGGAGAGGAGGGGACAACTGTAGAGGGGGGGAAACTGGAGAGGAGGGGACAACTGGAGAGGGGGGGACAACTGGAGAGGGGGGACAACTGGAGAGGGGGGGACAACTGGAGAGGAGGGGACAACTGTAGAGGGGGGGACAACTGGAGAGGAGGGGACAACTGTAGAGGGGGGACAACTGGCGAGGAGGGGACAACTGGAGAGGGGGGGACAACTGTAGAGGGGGGACAACTGGAGAGGGGGGGACAACTGGAGAGGAGGGGACAACTGGAGAGGGGGGGACAACTGGAGAGGGGGGGACAACTGGAGAGGAGGGGACAACTGGAGAGGAGGGGACAACTGTAGAGGTGGGGACAACTGGAGAGGAGGGGACAACTGTAGAGGGGGGGACAACTGGAGAGGAGGGGACAACTGGAGAGGAGGGGACAACTGGAGAGGGGGGACAACTGGAGAGGAGGGGACAACTGGAGAGGGGGGACAACTGGAGAGGGGGGGACAACTGGAGAGGGGGGGACAACTGGAGAGGGGGGGACAACTGGAGAGGAATGTACAACTGTAGAGGGGGGACAACTGGAGAGGAGGGGACAACTGGAGAGGAGGGGACAACTGTAGAGGGGGGGACAACTGGAGAGGAGGGGACAACTGTAGAGGGGGGGACAACTGTAGAGGGAGGGACAACTGTAGAGGGAGGGACAACTGGAGAGCAGGGGACAACTGGAGAGGGGGGGACAACTGGAGAGGGGGGGACAACTGGAGAGGAGGGGACAACTGGAGAGGGAGGGACAACTGGAGAGGAGGGGACAACTGGAGAGGGGGAGACAACTGGAGAGAGGGGACAACTGGAGAGGGGGGGACAACTGGAGAGGAGGGGACAACTGTAGAGGCAGGGACAACTGTAGAGGGAGGGACAACTGGAGAGGAGGGGACAACTGGAGAGGGGGGGACAACTGGAGAGGGGGGGACAACCGGAGAGGAGGGGACAACTGGAGAGGAGGGGACAACTTCTAGAGGTTTGTTAGTCATTTATTGTTATCTAGTGTTTGTTTACCTGATGTCATGATGCTCTGGATATATAATCCCTAAACATACACATAAAAAGGTATTCTCTCTCTCTCTCTCTCTCTCTCTCTCTCTCTCTCTCTCTCTCTCTCTCTCTCGCTCTGTTTTCCTCTTCTCTCTGCAGTAGACAGTTCAGTAGAGTGAGTCTTGATTATCAAGCTCCCACTGACACAGATAGTACACATATCCCACTCTCTCCCCTTACTATCTCCCTCCCTCCCTCTTCCCTCCTTCACCCCCTCATCTTCAGACACTGCCTCTGCCCTTGCCACTGTCTCCTCTCCTCAGCCATGCGGGGGGGAAATCGATGACAACATCACCAACACTATCACAACATTATATCAATGCAGTCGACGCAAAGGCAGGCCGATCGTTACCACGGAGATGAGACATTGCCACATCAGTTTCGGGCAGAAAAGCCCTCTGATAGGCCGATAGAGTAGCATTGATTAATCTATTACAGAGAGAGAGAGAGATATCATTAGTGTTTATCAGAGAGGTTTAAATGGCCTGTCAGGGAAAAGTTGGAATGAAGGTAGGAGGCACTGTGTGTGTGTGTGTGTCTGTGTGTGTGTGTGTTTCAATGGCTGGAGGAGTTGACTCAGGCTGTTGAGACAGGATGTGGCTCTCCCTTCCGTTAACAGAGGTCAAAGGTCAGTGTCAGAGTGAAAAGATGGGGAAATGGGAACCAGGAAATGTAAACAAGTTTCTAAAAGGTGAGCTAAGTCATGAAAGAGGAGGAAGAGAGGGACATTACTAAACTAACCAGGGTAGACTGGAGAGAGAGGAGAGGAGACAGGAGACAGGAGACAGGAGACAGGAGAGAGGAGAGGAGAGGAGAGAGGAGAGACGGTGAGAGTAAGTAGAGAAGAGGAGTGGAGGCAGCCCAGTCTGGCTAACCCACTCTCAGACAGTCAGTAAACATTACGTAAGCTAAGTGCCCAGCACTTAGCAGATGAGAGGCCAAAATCTAATCTGGTAAAAAGCAGCAGCAACTCAAATGCAGGATATCCACTGAGCCAGAGCCAGCCATAATCCCACACCTTGACCCAAATATCCTGTAGTATGTGTGAGTGTATTAATGGCATGTGTGTGCATCTTGTGTGTTCATATGTACGTTTGTTTGAGTGTTGCTTACTTGTAAATGAGTGTACTATATCTCTGTATGTGTAACCTAGGAAAGTGTATATATTTTTGTCATGTCTGCATGTGTTGTGTGTGTCCTGCCTCGGGTGTGTGTCCTGTCTGATGTGTGTGTCCTGTCTGCATGTGTGTCATGTGTGCACGTGTGTGTCATGTCTGGGTGTGTGTCCTGTCTGATGTGTGTATCCTGTCTGGGTGTGTGTCCTGTCTGATGTGTGTGTTCTGCCTGGGTGTGTGTCCTGTCTGATGTGTGTGTTCTGCCTGGGTGTGTGTCCTGTCTGGGTGTGTGTCCTGTCTGGGTGTGTGTTCTGCCTGGGTGTGTGTCCTGTCTGGGTGTGTGTCCTGCCTGATTGTGTGTCATGTGTGCATGTGTGTGTCCTGCCTGTGTGTATGTTCTGTCTCTCTGTCTGTGTGTGTGTGCGTGTTCATGTTTAGGATTAGTGGCTTCATGTTGACTCTGAGCAACATCATCCCAGACCTCTATTCACCAGAGTCTCATCCACTTACCCCCAGCCACCCCCAGCCCAAACACCAGCCCCATGTCTTAACCTCATCCACCTACCCCCAGCCCAAACACCAGCCCCATGTCCCCACCTCATCCACCTACCCCCAGCCCAAGCACCAGCCCCATGTCTCAACCTCATCCACCTACCCCCAGCCCAAACACCAGCCCCATGTCTCAACCTCATCCACCTACCCCCAACCCAAACACCAGCCCCATGTCCCCACCTCATCCACCTACCCCCAACCCAAACACCAGCCCCCATGTCCCCACCTCATCCACCTACCCCCAGCCCAAACACCAGCCCCATGTCTCAACCTCATCCACCTACCCCCAGCCCAAACACCAGCCCCATGTCTTAACCTCATCCACCTACCCCCAGCCCAAACACCAGCCCCATGTCTCAACCTCATCCACCTACCCCCAGCCACCCCCAGCCCAAACACCAGCCCCATGTCTTAACCTCATCCACCTACCCCCAGCCACCCCCAGCCACCCCCAGCCCCATGTCAACCTCATCCACCTACCCCCAACCCAAACACCAGCCCCATGTCTCAACCTCATCCACCTACCCCGAGCCACCCCCAGCCCAAACACCAGTCCCATGTCTCAACCTCATCCACCTACCCCCAGCCCAAACACCAGCCCCATGTCCCAACCTCATCCACCTACCCCCAGCCCAGACACCAGACACCAGCTCCATGTCCCAACCTCATCCACCTACCCCCAGCCCAAACACCAGCTCCATGTCCCAACCTCATCCACCTACCCCCAACCCAAACACCAGCCCCATGTCTCAACCTCATCCACCTACCCCCAGCCCAAACACCAGCCCCATGTCTCAACCTCATCCACCAACCCCCAGCCACCCCCAGCCCAAACACCAGCCCCATGTCTCAACCTCATCCACCTACCCCCAGCCCAAACACCAGCCCCATGTCTCGAACTCATCCACTTACCCCCAGCCACCCCCAACCCAAACACCAGCCCCATGTCTCAACCTCATCCACCTACCCCCAGCCCAAACACCAGCCCCATGTCTCAACCTCATCCACCTACCCCCAACCCAAACACCAGCCCAACCTCAACCACATCCACTTACCCACAGCCCAAACACCGGCCCCATTTTCCAACCTTAAACCATGTGCATGTCATCCAGCTAGATTACACCATCATAATTACAGATTTACTGCTGTGCAAAAGAACTGGGCCAATGTAAACATGAGCCACTTACACGCATATCCCAGACCGTACTTAATGTGTTTCTACTGTCACGAACCGGCTCGAAGCCCGTAACAAAAAGGGAGACAACGTGGAGATAAAGAATAATAAAATATATTTATTAACTGAAGTAAAGTAAATACAATTAACAATGGTGTGTGTGTAGTCAGTAGTCAGTAGTGTAAGTGAGTGGTAGTGTGTATACATGTGATAATGAGGGGTGTTGAAAGGTGCCAACGCAAACAAACCAAATAGCCACAAAAAACACCACAACCAAAATCTATCTGTGTCAGCATGGAGAGAGTCTCCCCAATGAATGGGGAAGAGGTCTATTTACCCCCGGGACACACCCGGGCCCAGGTGTTTCCCATGTAGCTGACGACCCTCCCAACTCTGCCCACCGGCATCCTAATAAGGAAACAAGAACAAAGAGAGAATATGGCAGACAGAGGGGGAGGGTTGTCACACCACTTAACAATACCACCACCAACTGTTGGCAGAAAAGCATTATAAACTGAGCATTTACCTTTCCCAACAACATAACTGTTGAGAAAAAATTATATTTTAGTAAAACGAATAAACAATCGCCACCTGATAACACACACAGACGCATGTACGTACACATGCACATCTGCCCACTCCAGCTTTGGAACATCAAGTTCAAAACGTTAAAACAATAAAAGTCAAGAGTTCGAAAAAGAGCAAAACAGAACAGTTAGATTTCCTGACAGACATCTACAAATACAGCATGAAGAAGAAGGGGGAACAAGCTGACCAACTGGCAGGTGTCTTCAAAGACATTCTCAACCTCTCCCTGTCCGAGTCTGTATTACCAACATGTTTCAAGCAGACCACCATAGTCCCTGTGTCCAAGAACACCAAGGTAACCTGCCTAAATGACTACCGACCCGTAGCACTCAAGTCTGTAGCCATGAAGTACTTTGAAAGGCTGGTCATGGCTCACATCAACACCGTTATCCCAGAAACCCTAGACCCACTCCAATTTGCATACCGCCCCAACAGATCCACAGATGATGCAATCTCTATTGCACTCCCCACTGCCCTTTCACACCTGGACAAAAGGAACACCTACGTGAGAATGCTATTCATTGACTACAGCTCAGTGTTGAACACCATAGTGCCCTCAAAGCTCATCACTAAGCTAAGGACCCTGAGACTAAACACCTCCCTCTGCAACTGGATCCTGGACTTCCTGACGGGCCACCGCCAGGTGGTAAGGGTAGGTAATAACACATCCGCCACACTGATCCTCAACACAGGGGCCCCTCATGGGTGCGTGCTCAGTCCCCTCCTGTACTCCCTGTTCACTCATGACTGCACGGCCAGGCACGACTCCAACACCATCATTAAGTTTGCCGATGACACTACAGGGGTAGGCCTGATCACCGACAACGACAAGACAGCCTATAGGGAGGAGGTCAGAGACCTGGCCGTGTGGTGCCAGGACAACAACTTCTCCCTCAACGTGATCAAGACAAAGGAGATGATTGTGGACTACAGGAAAAAGAAGACCGAGCACGCCCCCATTCTCATCGATGGGGCTGTAGTGGAGCAGGTTGAGAGCTTCAAGTTCCTTGGTGTCCACATCACCAACAAACTAACATGGTCCAAGCACACCAAGAGAGACGTGAAGAGGGCACGACAAAACCTATTCCCCCTCAGGAGACTGAAAAGATTTGGCATGGGTTCTCAGAATCTCAAAAGGTTCTACAGCTGCACCATCGAGAGCATCCTGACTGGTTGCATCACTGTCTGGTATGGCAACTGGATCGGCCTCCGACCGCAAGGCACTACAGAGGGTAGTGCGAACGGCCCAGTACATCACTGGGGCCAAGCTCCCTGCCATCCAGGGCCTCTATACCAGGCGGTGTCAGAGGAAGGCCCTAAAAATTGCCACTCTAGTCATAGACTGTTCTCTCTGCCAAGTCTAGGTCTAAGAGGCTTCTAAACAGCTTCTACCCCCAAGCCATAAGACTCCTGAACATCTAATCAAAAGGCTACCCAGACTATTCGCATTGCCCCCCCCCCCCCCCCCCCTCCACTCCCCCTCTTTTACACCGCTGCTACTCTCGGTTGTTATCATCTATGAATAGTCACTTTAATAACTCTACCTACATGTACATATTACCTCAACTAACCTGTGCCCCCGCACATTGACTCTGTACCCCACTGTATATAGTATTGCTATTGTTCATTTACTGCTGCTCTTTAACTACTTGTTACTTTTATTTCTTATTCTTATCTGTATTTTTTTTAAACTGCATTGTTGGTTAGGGGCCAGTAAGTAAGCATTTCACTGTAAGGTCTACAACTGTTGTATTCAGCGCATGTGACTAATACAATTTGATTTGATTTGAAGGGAGGAAGGAGAAAACGAGATAGCTCAACTATGTGTTTGTGAGACTAATTCTGTGTTAGTAAATGTACTCTGACAACAGACAGTGTAAAAGATGTGGTTGATACACGTATGTACTCTGATAACAGACAGTGTAAAAGATGTGGTTGATACACGTATGTACTCTGATAACAGACAGTGTAAAAGATGTGGTTGATACACGTATGTACTCTGACAACAGACAGTGTAAAAGATGTGGTTGATACACGTATGTACTCTGACAACAGACAGTGTAAAAGATGTGGTTGATACACGTATGTACTCTGACAACAGACAGTGTAAAAGATGTGGTTGATACACGTATGTACTCTGACAACAGACAGTGTAAAAGATGTGGTTGATACACGTATGTACTCTGACAACAGACAGTGTAAAAGATGTGGTTGATACACGTATGTACTCTGACAACAGACAGTGTAAAAGATGTGGTTGATACACGTATGTACTCTGACAACAGACAGTGTAAAAGAGAGGCGTGCTATGTGGTTGATACACGTATGTACTCTGACAACAGACAGTGTAAAAGAGAGGCGTGCTATGTGGTTGATACACGTATGTACTCTGATAACAGACAGTGTAAAAGAGAGGCGTGCTATGTGGTTGATACACGTATGTACTCTGATAACAGACAGTGTAAAAGAGAGGCGTGCTATGTGGTTGATACACGTATGTACTCTGACAACAGACAGTGTAAAAGAGAGGCGTGCTATGTTGTTGATACACGTATGTACTCTGATAACAGACAGTGTAAAAGAGAGGCGTGCTATGTTGTTGATACACGTATGTACTCTGACAACAGACAGTGTAAAAGAGAGGCGTGCTATGTTGTTGATACACGTATGTACTCTGACAACAGACAGTGTAAAAGAGAGGCGTGCTATGTGGTTGATACACGTATGTACTCTGACAACAGACAGTGTAAAAGAGAGGCGTGCTATGTGGTTGATACACGTATGTACTCTGACAACAGACAGTGTAAAAGAGAGGCGTGCTATGTGGTTGATACACGTATGTACTCTGATAACAGACAGTGTAAAAGAGAGGCGTGCTATGTGGTTGATACACGTATGTACTCTGACAACAGACAGTGTAAAAGAGAGGCGTGCTATGTGGTTGATACACGTATGTACTCTGATAACAGACAGTGTAAAAGAGAGGCGTGCTATGTGGTTGATACACGTATGTACTCTGATAACAGACAGTGTAAAAGAGAGGCGTGCTATGTGGTTGATACACGTATGTGCTCTGACAACAGACAGTGTAAAAGAGAGGCGTGCTATGTTGTTGATACACGTATGTACTCTGATAACAGACAGTGTAAAAGAGAGGCGTGCTATGTGGTTGATACACGTATGTACTCTGATAACAGACAGTGTAAAAGAGAGGCGTGCTATGTTGTTGATACACGCATGTACTCTGACAACAGACAGTGTAAAAGAGAGGCGTGCTATGTTGTTGATACACGTATGTACTCTGACAACAGACAGTGTAAAAGATGTGGTTGATACACGTATGTACTCTGACAACAGACAGTGTAAAAGATGTGGTTGATACACGTATGTACTCTGACAACAGACAGTGTAAAAGATGTGGTTGATACACGTATGTACTCTGACAACAGACAGTGTAAAAGAGAGGCGTGCTATGTGGTTTATACACGTATGTACTCTGACAACAGACAGTGTAAAAGAGAGGCGTGCTATGTGGTTGATACACGTATGTACTCTGATAACAGACAGTGTAAAAGAGAGGCGTGCTATGTGGTTGATACACGTATGTACTCTGACAACAGACAGTGTAAAAGAGAGGCGTGCTATGTTGTTGATACACGTATGTACTCTGACAACAGACAGTGTAAAAGATGTGGTTGATACACGTATGTACTCTGACAACAGACAGTGTAAAAGAGAGGCGTGCTATGTGGTTTATACACGTATGTACTCTGACAACAGACAGCGTAAAAGAGAGGCGTGCTATGTGGTTGATACACGTATGTACTCTGATAACAGACAGTGTAAAAGAGAGGCGTGCTATGTGGTTGATACACGTATGTACTCTGACAACAGACAGTGTAAAAGAGAGGCGTGCTATGTTGTTGATACACGTATGTACTCTGACAACAGACAGTGTAAAAGATGTGGTTGATACACGTATGTACTCTGACAACAGACAGTGTAAAAGATGTGGTTGATACACGTATGTACTCTGACAACAGACAGTGTAAAAGATGTGGTTGATACACGTATGTACTCTGACAACAGACAGTGTAAAAGAGAGGCGTGCTATGTGGTTGATACACGTATGTACTCTGACAACAGACAGTGTAAAAGAGAGGCGTGCTATGTGGTTGATACACGTATGTACTCTGATAACAGACAGTGTAAAAGAGAGGCGTGCTATGTGGTTGATACACGTATGTACTCTGATAACAGACAGTGTAAAAGAGAGGCGTGCTATGTGGTTGATACACGTATGTACTCTGATAACAGACAGTGTAAAAGAGAGGCGTGCTATGTGGTTGATACACGTATGTACTCTGACAACAGACAGTGTAAAAGAGAGGCGTGCTATGTTGTTGATACACGTATGTACTCTGACAACAGACAGTGTAAAAGAGAGGCGTGCTATGTGGTTGATACACGTATGTACTCTGATAACAGACAGTGTAAAAGAGAGGCGTGCTATGTTGTTGATACACGTATGTACTCTGACAACAGACAGTGTAAAAGAGAGGCGTGCTATGTGGTTGATACACGTATGTACTCTGACAACAGACAGTGTAAAAGAGAGGCGTGCTATGTGGTTGATACACGTATGTACTCTGATAACAGACAGTGTAAAAGAGAGGCGTGCTATGTGGTTGATACACGTATGTACTCTGATAACAGACAGTGTAAAAGAGAGGCGTGCTATGTGGTTGATACACGTATGTACTCTGACAACAGACAGTGTAAAAGAGAGGCGTGCTATGTGGTTGATACACGTATGTACTCTGACAACAGACAGTGTAAAAGAGAGGCGTGCTATGTGGTTGATACACGTATGTACTCTGATAACAGACAGTGTAAAAGAGAGGCGTGCTATGTTGTTGATACACGTATGTACTCTGATAACAGACAGTGTAAAAGAGAGGCGTGCTATGTGGTTGATACACGTATGTACTCTGACAACAGACAGTGTAAAAGAGAGGCGTGCTATGTGGTTGATACACGTATGTACTCTGATAACAGACAGTGTAAAAGAGAGGCGTGCTATGTTGTTGATACACGTATGTACTCTGACAACAGACAGTGTAAAAGAGAGGCGTGCTATGTTGTTGATACACGTATGTACTCTGACAACAGACAGTGTAAAAGAGAGGCGTGCTATGTTGTTGATACACGTATGTACTCTGACAACAGACAGTGTAAAAGAGAGGCGTGCTATGTTGTTGATACACGTATGTACTCTGATAACAGACAGTGTAAAAGAGAGGCGTGCTATGTTGTTGATACACGCATGTACTCTGACAACAGACAGTGTAAAAGAGAGGCGTGCTATGTTGTTGATACACGTATGTACTCTGACAACAGACAGTGTAAAAGATGTGGTTGATACACGTATGTACTCTGACAACAGACAGTGTAAAAGATGTGGTTGATACACGTATGTACTCTGACAACAGACAGTGTAAAAGATGTGGTTGATACACGTATGTACTCTGACAACAAACAGTGTAAAAGAGAGGCGTGCTATGTGGTTTATACACGTATGTACTCTGACAACAGACAGTGTAAAAGAGAGGCGTGCTATGTGGTTGATACACGTATGTACTCTGATAACAGACAGTGTAAAAGAGAGGCGTGCTATGTGGTTGATACACGTATGTACTCTGACAACAGACAGTGTAAAAGAGAGGCGTGCTATGTGGTTGATACACGTATGTACTCTGACAACAGACAGTGTAAAAGAGAGGCGTGCTATGTGGTTGATACACGTATGTACTCTGATAACAGACAGTGTAAAAGAGAGGCGTGCTATGTGGTTGATACACGTATGTACTCTGAAGGATTAAAAGGTGTACATTTCTCTCCTTAGAGTTCTGGCTGTTGTTGACCTGTCATTTCAACAGTTCTAACTGCACATCAAATCACTGATTCTCTCTCATTGGTATTTTTCCTTTTCATTCTCTGATTCTCCTTCTTTGATCCCTCCCTTTCTCCATATCTTCCTCTCATCCTCCCCTTCTTATTATAGTATGGGGCATGGTAACGAAGCAATGTGACAGAGGCATTGTACTGTGGGTCTATCAGTAATGACTTACAGCTTAGAAACATGCTGCACACATTCAGTTCATCACTGTTCCTCCTCACTGTTCCTCCTCACTGTTCCTCGTCACTGTTCCTCGTCACTGTTCCTCGTCACTGTTCCTCGTCCCTGTTCCTCGTCACTGTTCCTCGTCCCTGTTCCTCGTCACTGTTCCTCGTCACTGTTCCTCGTCACTGTTCCTCGTCACTGTTCCTCGTCCCTGTTCCTCGTCCCTGTTCCTCGTCACTGTTCCTCGTCACTGTTCCTCGTCACTGTTCCTCGTCACTGTTCCTCATCACTGTTCCTCATCACTGTTCCTCATCACTGTTCCTCATCACTGTCGGCTCAGGGAGAATTACTGACAGCTACCGAGATGAGGTTCAGTCAGAGGGAGGGCTCTGAGCACTGATATATACAGGTACAAAAGTTCACTGTTGCTCAACAGCCTTTGATCTACTGAAACATCTGGTGGCTCCCCCGTGGTGCACCAGAGTTCAAAGTTCAAGTTCAAAAGCTTTATCGTCCATTTAGGGTAAAACAGGGAATTGGTATTCATCTTTAGTTTCACAAGCTTGGTCACAAACACATTGGGAATACGCTATTCGAATATGAAAGTGACCAGAGTTAAAGTTAAGCCCTATTCACAACTCAGACAGAGACGGTTTGGAATCAACTAGGTTCTAATGCGGCCATGCTGTAAGGCTGAAGGAAAACAAAGACGTGAAGAGAAAAACAGAAACTAAAATAGTTCAACAAGGGCTTTCTTCTCTCTCTGGCTGCATTCCAAACACTTAAACGACACACCCTCTCCCCTCAGCCCTCAAATGAAGTGGACACTTCTGATGACGTATCATGACGTCTGATGAGTTGACACTCGCAGGGCAAGGGGCGAGGGAAGAATTCATGAATTTTAAATGGACCGCTCTTGCCTGGAAATTTGTCACTCGTTCGTCCCACTGTCGTGTTTTCAGTCATCATGGAACCACCGCTAGCTGTTGTGTGTGCTTTATATGCGTTACAGTCAATTATGATTGCATTTCATATCTTGGCTAGAAGACAACGCATCTGCAGACATCGACTGCTAGCCATCCGACTATATCAGGTAAATCGAAAATGACAAGGTATAAGTGTGATGTCAGAGAAAGTTGTATGCGCTAGCTACAGTAATGTTTCCAAAAGCTAACCAAACAAAAACATCATTACTTTTATGATACGTGTTTGAGGCATCATGTGCATTAGTAGCCCAATTTCTAACTTATTTACATTCGTTTTTACTTTCACTTACACTGGTTTAAAGTTTTGGCCAACTTTTTTTAGCTGATGTACAATCATCACAAATGGAATTACGGGGCGTTTCAGGTAACGGAGTGATAAAAGGTGAGTGCAGAGGGAAGAGGAAGGGAGGGTTCAGGGGAAGGGAGTGGCCAGGGGGATGGGAGTGGCCAGGGGGATGGGAGTGGCCAGGGGGATGGGAGTGGCCAGGGGGAAGGGGCTAAGCCCTGTGTCCACAGGGGGTTGGAGGACGGCATCCCTGACACCGTGAGAGTGGGAGTCTGTTTGGATTACATCACATGCATCTTTCAGAGCCATTACCGCACAAGGGGGCTGCGCCTCACATCACAGCACAGCATAGCACAGGACAGGCACTGGATTAAATAAAGAAAAGGAGCGAGAGAGGAGAAGGAAAGAGATGGATGGAGGGAAGAGGAGGAGAGGGAGGAGGAGAGAAGTAGAGCGCAGAGGTGCAGATCAATTTATTATGGTTCCTTTTTCCACTCTGGGAGAGAGCATGAGGCGGATGTGTGAAATATTCAGAGAGGGACCAAAAACATCTCGCAGTGACGCAACGCTGCAGCCTTGGGAGAACACACACAGGCTGATGTCTTGTTAGCCCTCTCTTCCACCCTCCTCTACTTCTTTACCTTCTTTCTTTATTCTCCCTCTCAGAGAACCCTCTCAACCTCGTTACCTCATAATCACACTCTACCTCCTGCCTTCATCCTTCTTTTCTTCCCTCTTTCTCTTCCTCCCTCTCTCAAAGGACCTTCTCACCCCCTGTTACCCTATAATCAAACTCTATCTTTATCCTTCATTTCTCCCCATTTATGACTTTCCACTCCCACTCTCATGAGACCCTCCTCCCTGAATGCCCCGGGGCAGCCAGAGGGAGGGGTAACCTGGGGTAACCGGGGGGTGCCATGCCGGTGAGGAGTCTGGGGGTTCACATAATGGATTACTTCCTTTAGGACTGATTAACCGTATGTATCCCTGGGCCAAAGGTCGTTAATAGGAGCCCTCCCGGGAACAGAGAGACAGAGACAGAGAGACAGAGAGACAGAGAGACAGAGAGACAGAGAGACAGAGAGAGAGAGAGAGAGAGAGAGAGAGAGAGAGAGAGAGAGAGAGAGAGAGAGAGAGAGAGAGAGAGAGAGAGAGAGAGAACAAACAGTAAAGGTAACACTTAAAGACTGAATGTGTAATGTGTTTGTACGCAATTTAAAAGTCAGATTTCAAAATTGTGAATGATGTTGTATTACCTCTTCAGATATACAGGCCTGTTAAATTCCATGCATACAGTACCTCCCTCCCTGGTCTAACAACCTTGGTCTGGCTGATCTCACCCACACACACACACACACACACACACACACACACACACACACACACACACACACACACACACACACACACACACACACACACACACACACACACACACACACACACACACACACACACACACACACACACCGTCTTGAGCTAGGCCCCTCAGATGATGAATCATGCCGATGGTGTGTTGTTATTGTTGGGGTGGTAGAAGAGTTGCCCGCTGTGGCTACTCATTCTCCTTGCCAGTACGTGTGTGAGGGAGAGAGGCGGCATGTGTGTGTGTATGGCCTTGTGATAAATGAACAGATGCCCAATGCATCCACTAGAACTGTGTACTATAAACAGACATATTTGATACACATTCACACACACATGAACTGAAACACAGCTAACACAGACCCCGTTAACCTCCCCACCATCCCACATGCTAATCTTAGACTCATTCCATTCGTTAGCCTGAGTTAAAGGTAGACTCAGCGATATGACGTAGATGCAGAAAGTAAACAGGATAGTGGGTCAATTTTCGCTACAAGTAAGAGCGTTGACACGCGAGGCTCAACTTCTCAGCTGTTATGGTCCTGTGGCTACCAACGCTGTAACAGCGTGATGTGAACCTGTGCACATGCGCAGATACTGTGAGAGAGCGAAGTGTTGCATCTCGCTCATCGTAAAATCTCTGGTGCTGCTCTTGGCAACGTCATTTCACTGAGTCTACCTTTAAACTACACTGAAGGCAGGACAGAAATACTATTCTTAGTGGTTTATCAATCTCTCTGGCCTGGTATTGGTTAGATGTCCTTATACAACGCAACAGGCTCCACTAAAGTCTGTCGCACCCTGAGCAGGACTGTGTTACACTGCCTGACACTTTAAACCACCTGCCCTCTCCAGGCCCCCTAATCACTGGACCGTGCCATACATTTCACCAACAAGCTGCTATTGAACACAGACTGGGCCTGGACCAGGCAGAGGGAGGGAGAGGATGGAGAGAGTGGGATAGGGAACGAATGCAAAAGAATGAGAGAGAATGAGAGCGAGAAAGAGAGAGAGAGAAGGTGTGTGTGAGTGAGCGTGTAAGAGGGGAGAGGAGGGCTAAGTGATAGATAATCCAATGTGACTGTAGGAGATATAGATGAGGAGGGAAAGGAAGCACACATCTCATCTCATGTGACATACACAACATGCAGACTGTAACTGTTACCCTGGGAGTCAGATCTCACAACAGAGAATATGACCAATGTACTGTTCTTCAAATTCTGCACAACTCAACTGATGCCTACCTACCCCCATTCTGTCCATGTATTTCACTGATTATTGCTATACCATATTGTAAAACACACAAGCACACACACACACACACACACACACACACACACACACACACACACACACACACACACACACACACACACACACACACACACACACACACACACACACAGACACAGACACACAGACACACAGACACACACAGACACACACACACAGACACACACACACACACACACACACACACACACACACACACACACACACACACACACCTGGACGTCAATGGTGCTCCTCACGCGTCCCAGACAAATGGATGGGGGGATAAATGAAAATTCGATAGTGAAAGAAAGAGAAAAATGCCCCTCTCCCACTCCATTGATCCTCCTTTAGGTAATGAGCCTGGTGTGGAGAGCTCTGACCTCATCCACCCTACTGCCGTAATTAATAGGAAAAACACTCCCACAATCTCACAATAATGTTACAGCAATGTTATAGCAACATAACAAAAGCATGTTCTCACAACCTGAGAACAACAACAAGACAACGTTACTGTATGTCAACATAACACCCTATAATGCAGCGGAAACATCCTCACAATCTGAAACTATCAGCAGGTGCTTAATCTGTGAAATTAAGGTATGCCATAATCCCCCTTTCTGATGGCTAACCTTTGACCCTGGGAGAGCAGTGATGCGTGAAACGCAACCTGATTGGCTGGCCTTGTCAGGCCCGATTAGCACTGAGGAAATGAATGCAAATGAGAAAGGGGAAGAGTGAGGAAGTCAAGGAGATGGAGAGAAAACTATCTGGTCTAAGGGTGACTTTTGACCTCTGGGAATGACAGATAGCCGCTGTTCTGTTCCCCCATGGTGACCCCAGATAGCAGACTCTTTGATTGGTCGACTCAGCGGACGGCCACCTAATGATTGTTTCTCTTTTTGGGGAAAGGAAGAAAATGCCAAACCAATTAAAGACACAAAAAACAAAAAGAGAAAGAAAGAGAGAGGGAGGGAGAGAGAGAAGAGAGAGAGGGGGAGAGATAGAGGGGAGAAGACAGAGAGGGGGAGAGAGAGAGAGAAGAGAGAGAGGCGGAGAGGGAGAGGGGGAGAGATAGAGGGGAGAAGACAGAGAGGGGGAGAGAGAGAGAGAAGAGAGAGAGAGGGGGAGAGGGGGAGATAGAGGGGTGAAGACAGAGAGGGGGAGAGAGAGAGAGAAGAGAGAGAGAGGGGGAGAGGGAGAGGGGGAGAGGGAGAGATAGAGGGGAGAAGACAGAGAGGGGGAGAGGGGGAGATAGAGGGGAGAAGACAGAGAGGGGGAGAGAGAGAGAAGCCACTTTTTCTATTTAGTTGAAATAGAGAAGTACAGAACAGACACAGATTACAGCAGCATATACAGCACATTATCCTCTCTATACATTTCCTTACCATGTAGCTGCATGGCTTTACACCACACAATGTTCGAAAGAAACATTTTCCCTTTGCTTCTGTGCAACGACTAAGTTATCAAAACTTCCCCAAGCATTCTCCTGAAAAGAAAAGAAGTGTTCATCCTCAATCAAGGCAATCACATTTCTCATCTGCATGAAAAGAAGGTCATGGTGCATTGCGATGGGCTCACAGAGTGTATGCGCAAATAACAGAAAGCGCTGTTCACGTAGGGGCGTGATGATTTAAATGACCTCTGGCTCTCTAGCCTGTCCGTCCGTCCTTCATCACAGAGAATAGAGGGAAATGAGGAGTAATAAAGAGGGGATTGACTCATTTCTTTAGGAGATATTTGTATCCGCTCTCGATCTCCCTCATTACAAGACACACACACCGTTTCTCTGGGATTAGCAGAGGAAGGCATTGTGACACACTGACTTCCTGTGGTTTGTGTTGGCACTACTAAACAGCCACAGTCTCTCCTCCAGACACGTCCTCACTGCAAATGGGCCTGTTTAAATATACCTGTTCCCTATGCATGAACCTCCTCATAGGGCCCTGGGTCTCATGCACCACTCAGGGGCCACTCTCTGCGCCATTGATTAGTTAGCCTGGCTATCTTCAGTATTAACACTGCCTCCCTCCATCTCTCCTCTCTCTTTGTCTCGCCTCCTTTTCTCGCCACCTCTCCTACCCTCCCTTTGTCTCCATGTTTCCTATTCTCCCTTTCTCTCCACCTCTCATGCCCTCAATTTTTCTCCACATCTCCTCTATCTCTCTCCAACTCTCCACTCGTTGTCCCCTAGGGAGACCTCTGCTACGCTCCCTTCATTAGTTAGCGCCAGCTCACACTAGTGGTTAACATTAGCCATCATTAGAGGAGCCTTGTACTCGTTAGCCTGCTGCTAGCCCAGGATTCCCCTACCTGTCTGGATGCTGTGTTAAATCCAGTCCAATGGTAATGCCAGCCTCCAATGAACTCTGACCTCCAAGGAAAGAAGAGGTAATGATCAGGAACTAGCGGTTTGCATTTTTATTCTCTCTCTCTCTCTCTCTCTCTCTCTCTCTCTCTCTCTCTCTCTCTCTCTCTCTCTCTCTCTCTCTCTCTCTCTCTCTCTCTCTCTCTCAAATAAACATATTACATGAAGGAGAATGAAATACAACTATTTTTCCACTAGTTTTACTTTCTTATTAAACTTGATATAGTTTCTGAAATACTTTCCATGGGTTGGGGGTTAGTGGGGGGAAAGGTGACTAGACATAAAGACTGGCAAGAGGGTCACTAGGGTGGTAATAGATTACAGTAGATGCTGTACACTATCCACAATCATCGGTTTTGTGGCGTTTCTGTGCCCTGATCCTCCCCACTTCTCCCCTACACCCCCTTATCCCCTTAATTTGTTGCCAGATCTGTTTGTCAGAAACACCATGAAGTGGCCCATCTCTCCATCCCTCCACCTTCCCATCCCTCCATCTCTCCATCTCTCCATCTCTCCATCCCTCCACCCTCCCATCCCTCCATCTCTCCAACTGTCCATCTCTCCATCCCTCCACCCTCCCATCCCTCCATCTCTCCAACTGTCCATCTCTCCATCCCTCCACCCTGCCATCCCTCCATCTCTCAAACTGCCCATATTTCCATCCCTCCACCCTCCCATCCCTCCCTGAGTAATTTAGGCAGTAGGGTGTGGAGCCTCAAAGAGAACAGAGCAGAGAGCATGTCTCTGTCTCCTGGCTGACAGATCTGCACCAGCCATCTGGTCATGGATGGATGGATGGAGGAAGCTGAGTGGTGTCTGTCTGGGGGCTGTGACTGAGGATGGGGGGTGAGTGGGGAGGAGGGATATGGCAGAGAGAAAGAGAGGGATCAGGTGTGACACGAGCCAGGAGTGTATCATGTCAATGCTAGCAGTGTCTCATCAGTAGTAGTCTCTGTCTCTGGCTCTCTCTAAGGGCGTTTCCACACATAGTTCATATATGATTATCATGGCTCATCACATATGTCCCAATAGTCATATTACTTCAGCTTTGGGTATTCCAACAACACGTGGGAGGAAAACAGCATAATAGCCGCTCTAACTGCGAGGTGAATGGGCTATATTCAGTAGCCTACATCCCGGTATAGCCTACATCCCGGTATAGCCTACATCCCGGTATAGCCTACATCCCGGTATAGCCTATATCCCGGTATTGCCTATATCCCGGTATAGCCTACATCCCGGTATATTCTACATCCCGGTATAGCCTATATCCCGGTATAGCCTACATCCCGGTATAGCCTACATCCCGGTATAGACTACATCCCGGTATAGCCTATATCCCGGTATAGCCTACATCCCGGTATAGCCTACATCCCGGTATTGTCTACATCCCGGTATAGCCTATATCCCGGTATAGCCTACATCCCGGTATAGCCTACATCCCGGTATAGCCTATATCCCGGTATAGCCTATATCCCGGTATAGCCTACATCCCGGTATAGCCTACATCCCGGTATAGCCTATATCCCGGTATAGCCTACATCCCGGTATAGCCTACATCCCGGTATAGCCTACATCCCGGTATAGCCTACATCCCGGTATAGCCTATATCCCGGTATAGCCTACATCCCAGTATAGCCTACATCCCGGTATAGCCTACATCCCGGTATAGCCTACATCCCGGTATAGCCTATATCCCGGTATAGCCTACATCCCGGTATAGCCTACATCCCGGAATAGCCTATATCCCGGTATAGCCTACATCCGGTATGGCCCCGACTCCCCTAATCTTCACAGGATGCGCTGCTACTAATGTTTCAGACATATCAAGTTATGATAATGATGCATTTAATCAGTCAAACAACCAATAATACTGTGTGTCTCTGTTTTTTTTCCTGTGTTTGGTCCGGACTGTTCACACCTGTAGCGAACCACACCATGGTACGAATGGAAATGGTCCGAGACCACCCTTTTTGAGCAAACCATAGTGCGTTCTTTGGTGCGCTCCCGAGTCTCTCTCTCTCTCGCTCTCTCTCTCTCTCTCTCTCTCTCTCTCTCTCTCTCTCTCTCTCTCTCGCTCTCTCAGAGGCTTCTTCTTCCAACAGCCACCCACCCTTCCACCTGACCAGATATGACTGCTTGATAAGGCCTGTGACTGCTGGAGTGACATGATTGTCTGGTAGCGTTTAGTCTCCATATGATCCATAATTTCAGCCTGAGCCAATAAAGCCTGCATCAGCAGAGTTCACACCAGGAGACAGGGATGTGCTGGAGATTGATGACAATCATAAGTTGTCAACAAATTTTCTCTCTCCTTGTGTGTGCATGTGTATGTGTGTGTATTTGTGTGTGTGTGCATACTGTATGTGTGTATGTAGGTTTAAAAGTCATAAATGTGTGTGGGCTTAAGTGGTCACGTGTGAATATACAGGTAACTGCCAAAATAAAGGAAACACCAACATAAAGTGTCTTAATAGGGTGTTGGGCCACCACGAGCCAGAACAGCTTCAATGCGCCTTGACATAGATTCTACAAGTGTCTGGAAATCTATTGGAGGAAGGCAACACCATTCTTCTAAGAGAAATTCCATAATTTGGTGTTTTGTAGAATCTCCCATACTTGTCAATTGGGTTGAGGTCTTGTGACTGAGACACACACACACACACACACGCACACGCACACGCACACGCACGCACACACACACACACACACACACACACACACACACACACACACACACACACACACACACACACACACACACACACACACACACACACACACACACACACACATACAGGGCCGTATAAAGTAATTGACGTTTTCTGACTGATTCCACTGTATTTTTTTCTTCCAGAAATCAGTTCTCAGTTTTGTTTTACTACATTTCCGTTTTCCATATTTGTTCAGGTCTTCACTATCAAAATCACACTTTTTATAGAAAAACAGCAAAAATTGATATTCTAAGTCCAGAACAATGCTTTGAGACCCCATTTTCTTACTTTGTATCCCTTGTTAACTCAAGTGTTTTTTGGCAGATACCTGTATGTGTGTGTGTGTGCATGTGCATGTGTGTATTCACATGTTTTTCCTGGTAACGATAGTATACATTATTTCCACTCGTGACCTGTGCCCCATATGACAAATTATTGTACACTTTACATGCCGTAGTAATCCACAGCCTTCTCCATCTTTTTTATATATTCTATCTATTCTCTCCTCTCGCTTCTCTGTCTTCTCTATCACTTCTCTTCTCATTATCTTCACTGTTCATTCTCATCTCTTTTCCCTCTTCTTTCCAACTCTTCTCCTCTCTTTCACCTCCAACTCTTCACTCTCTTTCTTCTGTTCTCAGTCTCTCTAATGATCTGGCAGTGAGAGCAGCTCAGTCTCTCAGTCTTTCTAATGATCTGTCAGTGAGAGCAGCTCAGTCTCTCTAATGATCTGGCAGTGAGAACAGCTCAGTCTCTCTAATGATCTGGCAGTGAGAACAGCTCAGTCTCTCTAAGGATCTGGCAGTGAGAACAGCTCAGTCTCTCTAATGATCTGGCAGTGAGAACAGCTCAGTCTCTCAGTCTTTCTAATGATCTGGCAGTGAGAACAGCTCAGTCTCTCTAATGATCTGGCAGTGAGAACAGCTCAGTCTCTCTAATGATCTGGCAGTGAGAACAGCTCAGTCTCTCAGTCTTTCTAATGATCTGGCAGTGAGAGCAGCTCATTCTCTCAGTCTTTCTAATGATCTGGCAGTGAGAACAACTCAGTCTCTCTAATGATCTGGCAGTGAGAACAGCTCAGTCTCTCTAAGGATCTGGCAGTGAGAACAGCTCAGTCTCTCAGTCTCTCTAATGATCTGGCAGTGAGAACAACTCAGTCTCTCTAATGATCTGGCAGTGAGAACAGCTCAGTCTCTCTAAGGATCTGGCAGTGAGAACAGCTCAGTCTCTCTAAGGATCTGGCAGTGAGAACAGCTCAGTCTCTCAGTCTTTCTAATGATCTGGCAGTGAGAACAGCTCAGTCTCTCTAAGGATCTGGCAGTGAGAACAGCTCAGTCTCTCTAAGGATCTGGCAGTGAGAACAGCTCAGTCTCTCTAATGATCTGGCAGTGAGAACAGCTCAGTCTCCCAGTCTCTCTAATGATCTGGCAGTGAGAACAGCTCAGTCTCTCTAAGGATCTGGCAGTGAGAACAGCTCAGTCTCTCTAATGATCTGGCAGTGAGAGCAGCTCAGTCTCTCTAATGATCTGGCAGTGAGAGCAGCCCAGTCTCTCAGTCTTTCTAATGATCTGGCAGTGAGAACAGTTTAGTCTCTCTAATGATCTGGCAGTGAGAACAGCTCAGTCTTTCTAATGATCTGGCAGTGAGAGCAGCTCAGTCTCTCAGTCTTTCTAATGATCTGTCAGTGAGAGCAGCTCAGTCTCTCTAATGATCTGGCAGTGAGAACAGCTCAGTGTCTCTAATGATCTGGCAGTGAGAACAGCTCAGTCTCTCTAAGGATCTGGCAGTGAGAACAGCTCAGTCTCTCTAATGATCTGGCAGTGAGAACAGCTCAGTCTCTCAGTCTTTCTAATGATCTGGCAGTGCGAACAGCTCAGTCTCTCTAATGATCTGGCAGTGAGAACAGCTCAGTCTCTCTAATGATCTGGCAGTGAGAACAGCTCAGTCTCTCAGTCTTTCTAATGATCTGGCAGTGAGAGCAGCTCATTCTCTCAGTCTTTCTAATGATCTGGCAGTGAGAACAACTCAGTCTCTCTAATGATCTGGCAGTGAGAACAGCTCAGTCTCTCTAAGGATCTGGCAGTGAGAACAGCTCAGTCTCTCAGTCTCTCTAATGATCTGGCAGTGAGAACAACTCAGTCTCTCTAATGATCTGGCAGTGAGAACAGCTCAGTCTCTCTAAGGATCTGGCAGTGAGAACAGCTCAGTCTCTCTAAGGATCTGGCAGTGAGAACAGCTCAGTCTCTCAGTCTTTCTAATGATCTGGCAGTGAGAACAGCTCAGTCTCTCTAAGGATCTGGCAGTGAGAACAGCTCAGTCTCTCTAAGGATCTGGCAGTGAGAACAGCTCAGTCTCTCTAATGATCTGGCAGTGAGAACAGCTCAGTCTCCCAGTCTCTCTAATGATCTGGCAGTGAGAACAGCTCAGTCTCTCTAAGGATCTGGCAGTGAGAACAGCTCAGTCTCTCTAATGATCTGGCAGTGAGAGCAGCTCAGTCTCTCTAATGATCTGGCAGTGAGAGCAGCCCAGTCTCTCAGTCTTTCTAATGATCTGGCAGTGAGAACAGCTTAGTCTCTCTAATGATCTGGCAGTGAGAACAGCTCAGTCTTTCTAATGATCTGGCAGTGAGAACAGCTCAGTCTCTCTAATGATCTGTCAGTGAGAACAGCTCAGTCTCTCTAATGATCTGGCAGTGAGAGCAGCTCAGTCTCTCTAATGATCTGGCAGTTTGAACAGCTCAGCCTCTCTAATGATCTGGCAGTGAGAACAGCTCAGTCTCTCTAATGATCTGGCAGTGAGAACAGCTCAGTCTCTCAGTCTCTCTAATGATCTGGCAGTGAGAACAGCTCAGTCTCTCTAATGATCTGGCAGTGAGAACAGCGCAGTCTCTCTAATGATCTGGCAGTGAGAACAGCTCAGTCTCTCTAATGATCTGGCAGTGAGAACAGCTCAGTCTCTCTAATGATCTGGCAGTGAGAACAGCTCAGTCTCTCTAATGATCTGGCAGTGAGAACAGCTCAGTCTCTCTAATGATCTGGCAGTGAGAACAGCTCAGTCTCTCTAATGATCTGGCAGTGAGAACAGCTCAGTCTCTCTAATGATCTGGCAGTGAGAACAGCTCAGTCTCTCTAATGATCTGGCAGTGAGAACAGCTCAGTCTCTCTAATGATCTGGCAGTTTGAACAGCTCAGCCTCTCGGTCTCTCGTGTCTTTCCTCTCCTGGTGTTTTGGTAATTAAGGTGGTATTATTGTTGGGTGGCATATGCTCCCACCCACGCATCAACCCACCCGCCAGGGTCCCATTCCTCTCTCTCTCTTACTCTAGATCTCTCTCCTCTTCTCTCTCTCTTTTACATCTCTCTCCAAGCCGGAGGGCCTCTGAGTAGCGATTAGAAATGTATTTCAGGTGTGTGAGGTAAATGCAGATCACACACATGCATGCACACACACACACACACACACACACACACACACACACACACACACACACACACACACACACACACACACACACACACACACACACACACACACACACACACACACACACACACACACACACACACACACAAACCTACTTTAGTCTGATTTATGTATTGAAATATGCATAGCTTTTTTTTTTCTCCTGCAGATAATGTTATTACAAATCGACCGTATATAAGCAGGACAGGGTGCCATGAATCAATGTGACAACAGCCATACTGCAGCCAGACCTCAACATGGATCCGCGGAACCCAAACCGATCTAAATGTAACATGCATCGGTCAGAACATTTATTAAAACGTTACAAATTGCTGATTCAATAACATCTTTTGCTCATATTACATTCTTTCTACCTTCTGAAAAGACCTCTCATCTTTTGTGACAACTGACGTGTCCTCTCCTTCAGTGCCAAATTGCATGTAACTGTGTTGACAGTAATTGATCTACAAGTAATTTTGCATGCCGAACAACCCCAGGCAATATCAGTAGCCTAGTCAGCATCGCGCAGTGACCAACGCGAGGTAGGCGGCCTCTTCCTGATCTTGCACATCCGCTTCAAAAGCTAAAAGCTAAAGTGGCAACCTGTGTCATTTGGTAGGTTGTTGTTATCTATGCCCTATTGAAGATGGTGTTTTACCGGATAAAACTCTCATCTGGCTATACCTGCTGAAGGGGGCGTGCCATAGATTTTACTTTGATTGTTCAGGCTGACAATCAGCAATAGTTTTGGTAGTTTTGCTTTAAACAATATACAGAAAGTATTCAGACTCCTTAACCTTTTCCACATTTTGTTACGTTCTAAAATGGATTAAATCGTTTTTTTCCTCATCAATCTACACACAGTACTCCATAATGACAAAGCAAAAACAACAGTTTTTTTTGACATTTTTGCAAATGTATTAATAATAAAAAACTGAAATATCACATTTACATAAGCATTCAGCCCCTTTACTCAGTACTTTGTTGAAGCACATTTGGCAACGATTACAGCTTTGAGTCTTCTTGGACGCTACAAGCTTGGCACACCTGTATTTGGGGAATTTCTCCCATTCTTCTCTGCAGATCCTCTCAAGCTCTGTCAGGTTGGATGGGGAGCGTTGCTGCACAGCTATTTTCATGTCTCTCCTGAGATGTTAGATCAGGTTCAAGTTCGGGCTCTGGCTGGGCCACTCAAGGACATTCAGAGACTTGTCCCGAAGCCACTCCTGCATTGTCTTGGCTGTGTGTGTAGGGTCGTTATCCTGTTTGAAGGTGAACCTTTGCCCCAGTCTGAGGTCCTGAGCAGGTTGTCATCAAGAATCTCTCTGTACTTTGCTCTGTTCATCTTTCCCTCGATCCTGACTAGTCTCCCAGTCCCTGCCGCTGAAAAACATTCCCACAGCATGATGCTGTCACCACCATGTTTCACCGTAGGAATGGTGCCAGCTTTCCTCCAGAAGTGGCACTTAGCATTCAGGCCAAAGAGTTCAATCTTGGTTTCATCAGATCAGAGATTCTGGTTTCTCATGGTCTGAGAGTCTTTCAGTGTCTTTTGGCAAACTCCAAGTGGGCTGTCATGTGCCTTTTACTGAGGAGTGGCTTCTGTCTGGCCACTCTTTTTATATATGTTTTTTAATTTAACCAGGCAAGTCAGTTAAGAACAAATTCTTATTTACAATGACGGCCTACACTGGCCAAACCCGGACGATGCTGGGCCAATTGTGCGCCGCCCTATGGGACTCCCAATCACGGCCGGTTGTGATACAGCCTGGATCCGAACCAGGGTGTCTGTTGTGCCACCTCTAGCACTGAGCTGCAGTGCCTTAGACTGCTGCGCCACTCGGGAGCCCATAAAGGCCTGATTGGTAGAGTGCTGCAGAGATGGTTGTCCTTCTGGAAGGTTCTCCCATCTCAACAGAGGAACTCTAGAGCTCTGTCAGAGTGACCATCGGGTTCTTGTTCACATCCCTGACCAAGGCCCTTCACCCCCGATTGCTCAGTTTGGCCGGGCGGCCAGCTCAGTCTTGGTAGTTCCAAACTTCTTCCTTTTAAGAATGATGGAGGCCACTGTGTTCTTGGGCACCTTCAATGCTGCAGACATTTTTTGGGAACCCTTCCCCAGATCTGTGCCTCAACATAATCCCTCGGAGCTCTACAGACAATTACTTCGACCTCATAGCTTGGTTTTTGCCCTGCACTGTCAACTGTCATGTCCAATCAATTGAATTTACCACAGGTGGACTCCAATCAAGTTCTAGAAACATCTCAAGGATGATCAATGGAAACAGGATGCACCTGAGCTCAATTTCGATTCTCATAGCAAAGGGTCTGAATACTTATGTAAATGTTTTTTTGTTTTTTTTTGCAAAGAATTCTATATATGGTTATTTTTAGATATACAGGGTCAAGCTAATAATTTAATTGTGGGGACAGCAACCACTATTACGAGGCGCAATGCATGGTCGAAACGAGAGGGGGAGAGAAGATCACTCCATTAAAAACTTCCAAATGGTCAAAACCATTCAATTTTGATTTTGGGGTGAAATCCAAAGTTGTGCCATATATTCATTGGCTATGTCATAGCTAATTTGTAAACAATAAATATTGATACATTACTATCTCAAACACTTAATCTGCAAAAAGTACATGTTAGTTAGTGGGTGAAGGTAATTTCAGAACCAAAGTGGGGGGGACAAAAAACATAGGCTACATTACCCCACCTAATCTGATATTGGTAGTGGGCTGGTAGATGTCTAGTCTCCCTTATGGCTCAGCTCAGGTGCCTACAGTACATAGTACATACACCATAGACATACAGTACCAGTCAAAAGTTTGGACACACCTACTGTACTCATTCAAGGGTTTTTCTTTATTTTTACTATTTTCTACATTGTAGAATAATAGTGATGACATCAAAACTATGACATAACACATGGAATCATGAAGTAACCAAAAAAGTGTTAAACAAATCAAAATATATTTTATATTTGAGATTCTTCAAAGTAGCCACCCTTTGCCTTGATGACAGTTTTGCACACTCTTGGCATTCTCTCAACCAACTTCACCTGGAATGCTTTTCCAACAGTCTTGAAGGAGTGAATGAGTAGGTGTGTCCAATTTGACTGGTACTGTACATCATACACACACACACACACACACACACACACACACACACACACACACACACACAAGCACACAAGCACACACGCACACACACACACACACACACACACACACACACACACACACACACACACACACACACACACACACACACACACACACACACACACACAGATCCAGCTCAGAGAGGCCCAGCTCATGAGCTCCATCAGCAGCAGATTTGAATTTAGAATGAAAAAATGAATGTGTTTATGCAACAAATGTTAGTGTATCGAATCACATCGAACTGAATCGCATCGATTAGTTTCAAACTAAAACGTATCATTCTTGTATTAAATCGGAGCCCATGTATCTAGATACGTATCAAATCATCTTGAAAGGGAAATATGCACATCCCTAATGGCTCTGTTTATGAAGTATATATGCAGCTGCTCACGTGAAATAACACTGTTGTACATCAATATTAACCCTGAGATGCCCACTGTTTGACTGTGTTGTTGTGGTGAATTACATGTCATCACTTATTATACACTGTAAATGCAGTGATTCCGGACAGACTGTATTGATCCTGTTCTCTGTTGATCTGACTGACGAGGTTCTTTATGTTCTTTATGGAGCTATGGAGCAAGTGAAAAAGGATTTGCTCATCAACAAAACAAAAACGAGTCCCTCTGTACTTCTACAAAAGAGTGGTACCCAGAACGTCTCGTTGAAGTTACTCTTCTGGTCTATTCAAGTCTATGTCACTTGCAGACTTGAGACAGAGAAACAAACCCTCTCCCTACTCAACTATGGCAGGAGAAGAAGGGAATGTGATAGAGAAGGGAGGGGATGACAGGACACTGATGAAAGGAGACAGTAGTCGTGTGTTAAATCACCCGGTCAGCCTCCGTCCATTGTTCATCAGTGGAGGCGTGATAACTAGGGTTCAGAAAGACAGGCAGTCTGTCTCATCAGGACTCCAACTCTAGAAAGAGCAGTATAGGAGACTATAGAGAGGTATACTACTATACATGTCTACATACTCTCCCTAACCATACTAGAAGGTGAGATGGAAGGGACTAGGATATCAGTGTATATCTGTGAATCAATGAAAAATGCAGTGGAAAGAGAGGGTAGAAATTATGCATGGGGAATGAAGGAGGGTATGGGATGCTATGACTGAGGTTAGCCTACAGCATTCCACAGGTTTTTCTCCTCACTAGACTTTCCAGTCTTATTTGAGGGAGGGTGAGAAAACACTCACATCTCTCTGTCCTGACTGTCAGGCTAACTTTAGCATTACAAAGCCCAGCCTGATTTGAATAATCAGTCAGCTCGTCCGAAAAAACCCAAAAACAAAATAAGTTTCCATTAATTTTCCATTTGTCAACTCTGTTGTGTCTCTCTCTGCCTGGTGGTGTATGCAGGCGAGCCTGAGCAGGTGACAGATTGACAACTAGAGTAGAACCTGACATGGAAAAACACAGGCTTTAAAGAGAAAGTAGCAGGCAGCCTGATATCAGAACTCATAGCACCTCATTACCGGGAGACAGAAAAGTAAAAAGAAAGGAGGGGTAGGAGAGATGAGAAACCACCCAGACACCACTGACAAAACCAGGTGAAATAAGAGGTTCTGTGTGTGTGTGTGTGTGTGTGTGTGTGTGTGTGTGTGTGTGTGTGTGTGTGTGTGTGTGTGTGTGTGTGTGTGTGTGTGTGTGTGTGTGTGTGTGTGTGTGTGTGTGTGTGTGTGTGTGTGTGTGTGTGTGTGTGTGTGTGTGTGTGTGTGTGTGTGTGTGTGTGTGTGTGTGTGCGTGTGTGTGTGGAAGTAAATGTGTGTGCAATGAGGGGTAAATAGTTTGCCTGCCAGCCATCTCAAACCTAACATCTCTCTCACTTTCCCACACATACAGTACACACACACGCACGCACGCACACACACACACACACACACACAAAAGCATGATCACATGCTTGAACGCACACACTGCATTACAGTTTGGAGTTTAGAGAGCTGAGCCTGGGGAAAGGCCAGTACACAGTGAAAGATATCCCTCCCTCTCCCCCACACACCCCTCCCGCTCCCTCACACACCCCTCCTGCTCCCTCACTCTCTCTTCCCCCACACTCCCCTCCCCTTCCCCACTCTCGCTCCCCCACACTCCCCTCCATCTCCCCCACTCCCTCTCCCCCACTCACCTCCCCCACTCTCTCTCCCCACACACACCCCTCCCACTCCCCCACTCTCTCTCCCCACACACCCCTCCCTCACTCTCTCTCCCCACACCCCCCCCCCCCCCCCGCTCCCACACTTTCTTTCCCCCACACCCCCCTCCCGCTCCACCACTCTCTCTCCCCACACCCACCCCCACTCCCATACTTTCTCTCCCCCACACACACCCCACCCGTGCCCCCTCTCTCTTATTGTACCATTATCTCTGTCTGTATATTATTTTATAGCCCTCATACATAGCCCTTCATTATCTCTGTCTGTATATTATTTTATAGCCCTCATCCATAGCCCTTCATTATCTCTGTCTGTATATTATTTTATAGCCCTCATCCATAGCCCTTCATCAGTCTAAAGACCTTTAAAAGCCAATGGGCTTTACAGGCCACTAACTAGATAGCCAACATTCATACATTGATTACATGATCAATTATGTGCATCTGTGGGCAGCCGTAATTAAACCTTGCCATATGTGTCTGGCTGATGTGACCAAATCCCTCACTAACACAGGCTGTCACTGCTACGCACACCGCCATTTGATTCTTTGTGTAAATCACTGTGTGCGTGTGTGTGTGTGTGTGTGTCTCGATCTGCGGGCTAATGATTTAAAGGTCAGGCGTACCCTCTCATCGCTCTGCCTCTCCAGGTAATTACAGAGAGGCAGAGCCCAGGGAGAGAGGCCTCAGGTACTGTACATACTCAGCATGGGGGAGACGAGTGAGTGTGTGTGAGAGAGAGAGAGAGCAGGAGAAAATGTATACCTACGTATAGGAGTGAGAGGAGGAAAGAAATGGGTGTATGTCTGGCTGGAAGAGAACAGGTCCTATAGGAGATTCCAGGAGGCAGAGAGGTCAAGGAGACTGCAGTAAGGGCATAGCCACTGTTAACACAGGATGTGTAAGAGCAGAGATAACACTGGGGTCAGCACATTTACAGGACTAACCATTATATTGGCAAAATGACACAGCAGTGTAGGGCCATTCACCTGCAGTATTAGGATGAGACATTAGGTCTTTCTCTCTCTCTCTCTCTCTCTCTCTCGAATAGAAGATAGAATGTCATCATGTAATACTATGAACAAGGTGGTAACCTCTTAAATTCTTGCTTTTAATCCATTAATTATCCCTTATTTCCCAATGCAAACTGTGATAGTAATGGGAGAGATTACAGCGCTGAACAAAGTAGTTCAACACCTCTTAGTGTAACAGTAACATAGGAACACACTGATTCAATAAGGACCTGATAGAGCGGATGAGGCTTTTAACATGATTTACCATTAGCCACTGGGTATCAGGGGTCTGTCACTGAGGGTGTGTGTGTGTGTGTGTGTGTGTGTGTGTGTGTGTGTGTGTGTGTGTGTGTGTGTGTGTGTGTGTGTGTGTGTGTGTGTGTGTGTGTGTGTGTGTGTGTGTGTGTGTGTGTGTGTGATTTGCCTGTCTGATGACATCTACTGACACCAAGCGTGATCTTAGGATCATCCCTACTAGAGGTATTAGTGCTGTAGCCACAGCTGTGGAGACCATTAGCTTTCTAATTAGCCTAGCGCTAAGTCACTGCAGTAGCCAATTTATAGAACACAATCCCACACGTGCACACGCACACGCACACGCTCACGCACGCACACGCACACGCACACGCACACGCTCACGCACACACACACACACACACACACACACACACACACACACACACACACACACACACACACACTCTATTCGGATGGGATTAGTGTCGCTGTCATTGTGAGTGAGTGAGAGCAGATTCCATACTTTCCAGCTACGAAAGGAAAATCCCATTCCCGCCACTCCCCCAGCTCACTTATCCCATTTCACACAGCAGCCTTGATCCGATCACCAAGCCTCTCCAAAAGCTTCAAAAGAGGGAATTAATAAAATGAGATCCCTAACTAAAAGAGTTCCTGCAGCTCCAGCCTCATGTCTATGACTTTAGGGTTATCTAAGACTGCACTTCTAAGAAAACAGGCGAGGCTCCTTTGAGCCCTGATTACAAAGCCAGGGAAGAAATAGCTACTCAGGAACATTCAAAGGAAGATTCATGGGCATCCCTTATGAATGTAGATTGAGAGGGATATTATATGTAAGACTCAGAATAACTATGCTACATCACATGAATGCCACACCAATACACCATGTCGTTTTTCATCTTTATTCTCAGGCGGGTTTTCAAAGGTGTGTTTGTAGGCATGTCTTATAGGAATGCAGAAGATAAACCCTTCTTGCAAAATAACTACGCTACATAACATAAACACCACATCAACACACCACACTTGAGCATGAAAGTAGATCAAACGTACGCACTGGGTTTGAAGCTGTGGCTATACAATGTAGCATGCCTGTATCAGAACTCTTTTCTATTGTATTGTCTTGTACTGAATGGCTGGGCTTTGACGTCTGCTAGCATGGCCATCACTGAAACTAGACACATACCCTGCAATGATAAACAGAACAATACACATACAGGCCTGTGTTGTCCTGGGATGAGGACAGGAGTCGGGTCTGTAGGATGAGGACAAGAGTCAGGACTGTTGGGATGAGGACAGGAGTCAGGAGTGTTGGGATGAGGACAAGAGTCAGGACTGTTGGGATGAGGACAAGAGTCAGGAGTGTTGGGATGAGGACAAGAGTCAGGACTGTTGGGATGAGGACAGGAGTCAGGACTGTTGGGATGAGGACAGGAGTCAGGACTGTTGGGATGAGGACAAGAGTCAGGACTGTTGGGATGAGGACAGGAGTCAGGACTGTTGGGATGAGGACAGGAGTCAGGACTGTTGGGATGAGGACAAGAGTCAGGACTGTTGGGATGAGGACAGGAGTCAGGAGTGTTGGGATGAGGACAAGAGTCAGGACTGTTGGGATGAGGACAAGAGTCAGGACTGTTGGGATGAGGACAAGAGTCAGGACTGTTGGGATGAGGACAGGAGTCAGGACTGTTGGGATGAGGACAGGAGTCAGGACTGTTGGGATGAGGACAAGAGTCAGGACTGTTGGGATGAGGACAAGAGTCAGGACTGTTGGGATGAGGACAGGAGTCAGGACTGTTGGGATGAGGACAAGAGTCAGGACTGTTGGGATGAGGACAGGAGTCAGGACTATTGGGATGAGGACAAGAGTCAGGACTGTTGGGCATCAGGACAAGAGTCAGGACTGTTGGGATGAGGACAAGTGTCAGGACGGTTGGGATGAGGACAAGAGTCAGGACTGTTGGGATGAGGTCAGGAGTCAGGACTGTTGGGATGAGGTCAGGAGTCAGGACTGTTGGGATGAGGACAAGAGTCAGGACTGTTGGGATGAGGACAAGAGTCAGGACTGTTGGGATGAGGTCAGGAGTCAGGACTGTTGGGATGAGGTCAGGAGTCAGGGTGACTCAGGAGAGATCCCTGGGAACGCTCCAACTGACAGCGTCCCGACAGCCCTCTTCATCCCACAGCATAATCAGAGCGTGGCAGAGGCTAATGAACCCCTGTTAATCATGGTTAGGAGTGAGAAACACACTCATCACCTCTGGTCAGACACTGAACATCCTTCCGACACACACAGCTACCAACACCTGACTAGTGAGAAGTGACGCGTCGCTGTGTGTGTTTGTGTGCAGAACTCTGACATACTTACCATTTTTGGAGAACACCTGTTTATTAATGTTTCCAGCTGTTCTCTGACATAGTTACACGTAGTTGTCATAAAAGCAGTAGGTTAGTGTGTTTGTGTCCCTATAGGGTTCTCCAGTGAGAGACACTAACCCCTGCACGGCCTGCCTCAGTGTAATCCATCACCTTACTAGAGGTATTAGTGCTGTAGCCACGGCTGTGGAGACCATTAGCTTTCTAATTAGCCTAGCGCTAACTCACCGCAGTAGGCAATTTATAGAACACAATCCCAGCCGCACTTAACAAGTAAACTTTAATTAGCATTGTGATTACAGAAAAAGAGGCAGAAAATCTTTCAGCAAATTCCTCACCCTCTCCCTCCCCAGCCATCCTAATGGAATCTCATCTTCCAGCTGCGTCTGCGCTTTTCTAAGCAAATATGTGACCAGGCTGTGGTTAAGAGGGCTTTATGCTAACGCTGCTCAGCGCTTAAACAAATGGCAAGCTATATCAGCAGCATTCACAGTTAAAGACGCACTCTCAAACTTTTGTATAATTTCAGACAGTAGTTTTGAAAGTGGTGCTCATGAGCAAATACGGATCCCCGTTGTTTGTGTACTACATCATCCAATTATGTACTACATGTACGTCATCCATTATGTGTGATATGTTACGAATTTATCAATTCGTATAATGTGCTACAAATCCAATTTGTGCAATATGTTACGATTTGGTTGTGCTTAAGACACCAGAGTGCATCTTTAATAGCAGAAATACTGAAAAGTGTCTTCTTGTGACTGGACAACATGGGCTGAAGGACACACACACACACACACACACACACACACACACACACACACACACACACACACACACACACACACACACACACACACACACACACACACACACACACACACACACACACACACACACACACACAGTACGCAATAGAGTACATATACAGATGAAGTCGGAAGTTTACATACACCTTAGCCAAATACATTTAAACTCAGTTTCACAATTCCTGATATTTAATCCTAGTAAATATTCCCTGTTTTAGGTCAGTTTGGATCACCACTTTATTTTAAGAATGTGAAATGTCATATTAACAGTAGAGATAATTATTTATTTCAGCTTTTATTTCTTTCATCACATTCCCAGTGGGTCAGAAGTTCACATACACTCAATTAGTATTTGGTAGCATTGCCTTTAAATTGTTTAACTTGAGTCAAACATTTTGGATAGCCTTCCACAAGCTTCCCACAATAAGATGGGTGAATTTCGGCCCATTCCTCCTGACAGAGCTGGCGAACTGAGTCAGGTTTGTAAGCCTCATTGCTCGCACACGATTTTTCAGTTCTGCCCACAAAAGTTCTATAGGATTGAGGTTAGGGCTTTGTGATGGCCACTCCAATACCTTGACTTTGTGGTCCTTAAGCCATTTTGCCACAACTTTGGAAGTATGCTTGGGGTTATTGTCCATTTGGAAGACCCATTTGCGACCAAGCTTTAACTTCCTGTCACGTTGTTCGTAATAATGAAGGTCGGACCAAGGCGCAGCGTATGTTGAGTTCCACATATTTTAATGAAAGTGAAACTTAAATAAATACAAAAACAAATAAAGAATAAACGAACCGTGATGAGAATTCAGTGCGAACAGGCAACTAAACATAAACAAGATCCCACAAAGGGGAAATGGCTGCCTAAATATGATCCCCAATCAGAGACAACGACAAACAGCTGCCTCTGATTGGGAACCATACCTGGCCAACATAGAAACATAATCACCTAGATGACCCACCCTCGTCACACCCCGACCTAACCAACATAGAGAATAAAAAGCTCTCTAAGGTCAGGGCGTGACAGTACCCCCCCCCAAAGGTGCGGACTCCGACCGCAAAACCTGACTCAATAGGGGAGGGTCCGGGTGGGCATCTACCGTCGGGGGCGGCTCCGGTGCGGGGCGAAGCACCCACTCCGCTCGCGGACAAGTTATCCTCAATGGCGGCTCTGGTGCGGGGATCGTCGCCGGATGCTCCGGACCATGGATCGTTGCCGGGGGCTCCGGACCGTAGATCGTCGCAGGAGGCTCCGGACTGGGAACCCTCACAGGAGGCTCTGGACTGAGAACCCCCCGCTGGAGGCTCTGGACCGCAGACCGTCGCTGGAGGCTCTGGACCGCAGACTGTCGCTGGAGGCTCTGGACTGGGAACTGTCGCCGGAAGCTCTGGACTGGGAACTGTCGCCGGAAGCTCTGGACTGGGAACTGTCGCCGGAAGCTCTGGACTGGGAACTGTCGCCGGAAGCTCTGGAGTGGGAACTGTTGCCGGAAGCTCTGGACTGGGAACTGTCGCCGGAAGCTCTGGACTGGGAACTGTTGCCGGAAGCTTGGTGCGTGGGGCCGGCACTGATGGCACCGGGCTGGTGACACGCACCTCAGGGCGAGTGCGGGGAGGAGGTACAGGACGCACTGGGCTGTGAAGGCGCACTGGGGATACAGCGCGTAGAGCCGGCGCAGGATATCCTGGACAGTGGAGCCAGCACAACCCTGATGCGTGGAGACCAGTCGCTGAGCCGGCACAACCCGTCCTGGACAGATACCCACTTTAGCACGACAAGTGCGAGGAGCTGGCACAGAACGCACCGGGCTGTGAATGCGCACTGGAGACACAGTGCGTATCACCGCAAAACATGGTGCCTGACCGGTCACACGCTCCCCATGGTGAGTACGGGGAATTGGCTCTGGTTCACTCCCCTCAACTTTCGCCGCCCACTCCTCGCTCAAAATGTCCCAATATTCATCGTCGGTCTCTGACTCACCACTCAGCATCGCCGACCACTCCGTGTGCCTCCCCCCAAAAGATTCGGGCTGTGTTTTGGGCTTTTTGTTGTGGCCACGAAACCTGCCGTCGTCGCTGTTGTTCCCTCGCTGCCTCCGCCTGCTTCCATGGCAGGCTTTTGTCTCCTGCCATAATCTCTTCCCACGTCCAGGACGTCCTCCACTCCTGGCTTTCCTCCTGGGCACGCTGCTTGGTCCGTTGTTGGTGGGGTCTTCTGTCACGTTGTTCGTAATAATGAAGGTCGGACCAAGGCGCAGCGTATGTTGAGTTCCACATATTTGAATGAAAGTGAAACTTAAGTAAATACAAAAACAAATAAAGAATAAACGAACCGTGATGACAATTCAGTGCGAACAGGCAACTAAACATAAACAAGATCCCACAAAGCACAAAGGGGAAATGGCTGCCTAAATATGATCCCAAATCAGAGACAACGACAAACAGCTGCCTCTGATTGGGAACCATACTGGGCCAACAAAGAAACATATTCACCTAGATGACCCACCCTAGTCACACCCCGACCTAACCAACATAGAGAATAAAAAGCTCTCTATGGTCAGGGCGTGACACTTCCTGACTGATGTCTTGAGATATTGCTTCAATATATCAACATAATTTTCCTCCCTCATGATGCAATCTATTTTGTGAAGTGCACAAGTCCTCCTGCAGCAAAGCATCCCCCACAACATGATGCTGCCACCCCGTGCTTCACAGTTGGGATGGTGTTCTTCGGCTTGCAAGCATCCCCCTTTTTCCTCCAAACATAACGATGGTCATTATGGCCAAACAGTTCTATTTTTGTTTCATCAGAACAGAGGACATTTCTCCAAAAAGTACAATCTTTGTCCCCATGTGCAGTTGCAAACTGTAGTCTGGCTTTTTTATGGTGGTTTTGGAGCAGTGGCTTCTTCCTTGCTGAGCGGCCTTTCAGGTTATGTCGATATAGGACTTGTTTTACTGTGGATATAGATACTTTTGTACCTGTTTCCTCCAACATCTTCACAAGGTCCTTTGCTGTTGTTCTGGGATTGATTTGCACTTTTCGCACCAAAGTACGTTCATCTCGAGGAGACAGAATGCGTCTCCTTCCTGAGCGGTATGACGGCTGCGTGGTCCCATGGTGTTTTTACTTGCGTACTATTGTTTGTACAGATGAACGTGGTACCTTCAGGCATTTGGAAATTGCTCCCAAGGATGAACCAAAATTGTGGAGGTCTTCAATTTTTTTCTGAGGTCTTGGCTGATTTCTTTTGATTTTCCCATGATGTCAAGCAAAGAGGCACTGAGTTTGAAGGTAGGCCTTGAAATACATCCAATTGACTCAAATGATGTCAAATAGCCTATCAGAAGCTTCTAAAGACATGACATCATTTTCTGGAATTTTCCAAGCTGTTTAAAGGCACAGTCAACTTAGCGTATGCAAACTTCTGACCCACTGGAATTGTGATACAGTGACTTATAAGTGAAATAATCTGTCTGTAAACAATTGTTGGAAAAATTACTTGTGTCATGCACAAAGTAGATGTCCTAACCGACATGCCAAAACTATATTTTGTTAACAAGAAATTTGTGGAGTGGTTGAAAAACAAGTTTTAATGACTCCAACCTAAGTGTATGTAAACTTCCGACTTAAACTATAGATAACCTCACAGGGAAAGGAGGGTAATCTCAAATCAAATCAGATTTTATTGGTCACATACACATGGTTAGCAGATGTTAATGCGAGTGTAGCGAAATGCATGTTCTATAAATTGCTCCACTTGCCACATCCATTAAGCTCACATGTCCCCGTGTAGGAGAACATCTATAATGCAGGAGTCCATAACCTGGCTGCAGGCCGCACGCGGGAGCTGTGTTATCCCAGGAGCCACCATTGGACATGTAATAGAGAAAATGGAGGATGCAGACCGCTATCTGAACACTGTCTGTCTGAACAGTGATAAAATCTGTCCACTCTATATCTCCAGAGCTCATAGGCCTCTAACTCCTTAGACACACACACACACACACACACACACACACACACACACACACACACACACACACACACACACACACACACACACACACACACACACACACACACACACACACACACACACACACACACACACACACACACATACACCAATCAGTCCCCATACACAACAATGCCAGTGAGGCTCAGACTTGCCTTATGGATGTGGCAATAAAATAGACTGATAGTAAACACAGTTGTAGTGAAAACAGCAGCAGTAATAGCCTATTAGTACAAAGCAGTAAGAATCACTGTCTGATTTACAGTTTTTTTACAATCACTCTGGCACTAATTTCGGAACCTTGATGTAATTCTTCAAAACTCTAGACACATAACTCACAACCAATGATCAAAATGCAAATTTTTCAAAACCACAACACTTTTTCCAATTGCTTGGATACAATACACATAAAGCTAAGATCATTTGTTCATTGAACTAAAATCACCTGTTCAAAATGACACAACTTAACATCAAAGTATTACCATTTCAAAATGCATTTCACACATTACATCTGAGATGGCTGTCTTTTCATTTCATTATAGTGATCTAACTATCAATTGATACAAATGCTCAAAATGAAAAGTAACTGTTGCATTACTCTTAATGCATAGTTTTATGGAAACTGACGAACAATATTCATGAAAGTTTCAGGATAACGAGATCCATTGACACCAATTACCGTGGAACATGAACCAATTGGACTACCTTATCCATGGATGTAATATTTCATCATCATTCTTATCAGACACTGTTTCTATGGTCTCATATATCACTTTTCCAGACCGTGTTTTCAGATTTGACATTACTGTACACTCACCGGCCACTTTATTAGGTACACCTATCTAGTACTGGGTAGGACCTCCTTCTGCCTCCACAACAGCCTGAATTATTCACTGTGTTGTACGTTAAGAGATGCCCTTCTGCACACCACTGTTTTAAACAGCTGTTATTTGAGTATTTGTGGCCTTTCTGTTAGCTTGAATGAGTCTGGACATTCTCCTCTGACCTCTCTCATTAACAAGGTGTTTTTGCCTACAGAACTGCCGCTCACTGAATGTGTTTTGTTTATCGCACCATTCTCTGTAAACTCTGGAGACTATAGTGCATAAAAATCCCAGGAAGGCAGCTGTTTCTGAGATGCTGGAATCACCATGTGTGGCATCAACATTCATACCACGGTCAAAGTTGCTTAGATTACGCATCTTGCCCAATCTAATGTTTGGTCGAACAACATCTAAAGCGCTCTACTCTATATACTCTATATATTGAGTTGCAGGCAGCCACATGATTTGCTGTTCGAATGTAACCTTCCTTGATGGGCTAAATCAGGTCTGTAGAGCTGACGGCATGACCGATGTCATTGTGTGGGTTAATGTCAGGTTCCACCATGCTCAAATGGTGCAAGCATCGTTTCAGGCCCATCCACAATTTACCACCCTGTACGTACCCCCATACTCTCCTTTCCTTAACCCGATTGAGGAATTTTTCTCCACATGGAGGTGGAAGGTACATGATAGGCGCCCTCACGAACAAGCCACCCTTCTCCAGGCCATGGATGACGCATGCAATGACATCACGGCAGACCAGTGTCAGGCCTGGATTCGCCATGCCCGAATATTCTTCCCAAGATGTTTGGCTAATGAAAACATCCATTGTGATGTAGATGAGAACCTGTGGCCAAATCCACAAGACAGGTTTGAGGGAAATATAGAAGTACAGTAATCAACCCTTTGTTTTGCTTTTTACAGTAAGCCAGGTGAGGAACACTGCAGTTGATGTTTTACTGTAGTTTTTTCTTTTTTGTAGCTAATTATTTTTGCTTTGATTCAAAGAAACCTATTAGTGATTTTATTGTATTTCATCAATACATTTCAGATTTTGTTCAATGATTCCACTGTGTCTGTAGTTTTCTCTATACTAGTCATTTTACAGTGATGTATTTACGTGTAGTACCATAATGAAACATGTATCACATATTTTCTACTACAATATGTAATGATTGAACGAACAACTACACAGTGAAACTATCGGTATCTTGTGTGTGGGTGATCTAAATTAATGTTCCTATGGTATGTCATGATACGTTAGTTATTTGAACGAACCAATGATTCTGCAAGTGCAAGGTTTCTTTAAAGATATGCATGCACAATGCAATGTTTTGAGCATTGGACAGCCTGTGTTACAAGTGATGACCGTTTTGAGTTTTGTGTCTAGAGTATTGAAAAATGATCACAAGGTTCTGAAATTAGTGCCAAAGGGATTGTAAAAAACTGTATATCCATAAACATACGTGTATAACAATATCAATTACCAGAGATTAAAAAAAAATAAAAGATTATTTATTGAATTTATATTTTACTTCTGAGTACCTTTGTGAAAAACAAAACATTAAAAAATATATATATTTATTTTTTTACTTCAGGTTTTTATGGGGGTGCTGCAGCCTCCTCATCAACCCTGCTTCCCGCGGCTATGCAGCTAGCACTTACAGTATAGGAGCCTGTTAGACTTATGAACCAGCAGAGTGAGAATATATGAAACCACATACGCATAATCCTAAATTCAGAGTCTTGTAAAAGCCTTATAATGGCCGAATGTGACCATAAAATATGCAATATAAGTGTTTTGTGTGCATAGAGTGTATATAAAGACTATAGGACCATATTAGCCCTGGCACAGAGCAAGATCCTGCAAAACAAATCCATATAAACCCAAACTATGTCACCTCTGCAGGTGCAATGATTCATGGGAGAATTCATCTGGAGACAAGGTGTGGGAACATAAATCCCATCTACTCAAAGCCATCCTCATGCACCAAAACCCAGACTCGTGCTAGTGTGTGTGTCTGCTGTAGATCACTATCATTTCAATCTCTCCCTAGCACAAACGCACAGCATCCTGGGTGCTGATTCGACATAGGGCTGAGTCCATTGATTTGTGACTGAGCTGGCTGAGGTGTGAGAAATATTTAAACTATGAACTGAGTCCCTCCTTCTCTCTCTGGGTGTCATTAGCGTTTGTAGAGTTTGTGTGTAAGGAGGGAGAATGTGATTCAATGCTCTGGGGTGTGGCAAGCTCTCTCTCTCTCAGTCTCTCGGTCTTTGAGTCAGCCATCGCACCAGTACTACGTTTGCACCTGTTATTGTCCAGAAGGAATACAGTACAACATAAAGGTAGACCAAAAATATCAAGGTCAAGTGTAAATATAGACTGTTTTTCCCATCTGAAAATAAACATTGTATACACAGTAGGCGCAAATCTTAGTCAAAACAGAGATGGAGTCTTTATCGGTCTGTCCCACACTGGACCACTCCATCACTCCTTCCTTTCTCCCCCGTCCTCTCTCCTCACCCCTCTCTCCTTCCTCCTCCCTCTCTCCTCCTTCCTCCTCCCTCTCTCCTCCACCTCTCCGCACTGCGGACTGTCCCTCAGCACCCACCCGGTCTTTAAAGCAACATATTTATCTCTGCATCAATGACATCATCAGCGGAAGGAGGGAGGGAGACAGACACAGATGGAGAGAGAGAGAGAAGGAGAAAGAGAAGATAAAAAAGAGATATGCTGCTGCATCCAGCCTGGGAGCTGTCTGACTACTGTGGAGTCCCTGAGGTGTCATGGTGGATCTGATCTGGGGGTGGGAGACGAGAGAGGAGGAGAGGGAGGAGAGGAGGAGTAGAGGGATCACAGGAGCATGGAAGCTGCCGAGCTGCAACTATTAGTGACGTTAAAATAGGGTCACATATTTCAACATCTTCATAATAAAACAATGTACCACAGTTGCAAAAGGTCTGCCTCACTATCCACTGGCCTGCATTAGCTCCCCCTGTGATTGGCTGCGATGGCTTGAGGGCACAGGTGTCACAGCGCAACCAAAACAAACCGCTCACAGAGTCATGATGCAGGGTAAACAGGAAGGAGAAAAGGAGGAGGAAATAAAGGATTTAAAAAAATAAGACAGGAAAAAATGTGAGGTGAAAATAAGTGTGGTGCCCGGGAAAACGCTTTTCCACCCAACAGACCATCTGACCTTTCTGCCTTTTAACTCAATGACAATGGATTTGGCGTTACTTTACACTGGTGAACGTGTACAGTATACACTCCTCTGATCTCTCTCTCTTTGTCTTTTGTCTGCCCGACACCCTCCTTCCTCCCTTAACTCGCTCTTTCTCTGATTCCCTCTCCATCTCCGGTGACACATGCACCCCCCCCCCCCCCCCCCCCCCCCCAGGTTAGGGCTTTTCTCTGCCCTCTATTGGATCATATAGTCAACCAAATAGGCGGCCACATATCCAGACCAGGGCACCTGTGTGGGCTCTTTAGACCCCTGCTCCAGCTCCTCAACCTATGGGTGTGTCCTGTGTTCAAGCACCCAAATACAGACACTGCCTATCAGCCAGTTAACTGCTGGGTAGGATTCCGGGAACAGACTTGTGATAAGAGGGAATGACAAATAATCAGACACGCTCCCTCCAAAATGAACCAGGGCCTAATTAGCTGGCATTAGGCTCAGTGAAGTCATTTGGAGAGGGACAGAACGGCTGAGAGGAGGGAGGGAGGGGGAGGGCATATGAGCCTTTTGGAGGAGCACACTTTCCATTCACAACTAATTGCACTGGCACAAAACTGACAATTAGGGTTTCTCCGCCCCCTCCCCTCCTCACCCCTCTCTCCTCTACTTTCCTGTCCCGCTCATGGGACACTCACCATGGACCACACGGATAAAGGAGGTACCAAGGACATTCAAACACTCAGCCAAGAAAACCCCACAGCTAAACTTACACACATACACACAATGAGGGACTGAAAATCCATGAACCACAGAGCATGAAGTACAATGAGATTTTGAGAGCGAGAGAGAGAGACAGAGAGAGAGAGGAAAATAGACAGAGAGCGGGGGGAAACGAAGAGCAGAGGGAGAGGGAGAAATAGAGAGAGAGAGAGAGAAAAAGAGACAGAGAGTCGGGGGAAAGGAAGAGCAGAGGGAGAGGGTTTGAGCAGAGTGCTACATTTCATCATCAAAACTCAGAAAAGCAGCTATTCAAAAAACAGCGAATTGTGCCGATTTGTTTCGGCGGGAGAAAACTCAGAGAGAGATCAAACAGCAGTTTGATCTTTCAGTCATGTGCAGAGGAACCTATACTCAGGGGAGGACACACATAAGAATAGGGTTTTTACATTTACTATTTATCTTTTCACACAGCGACAGACACCTCTGCTGAATCAGTTATAAATACATTTCCAAACCTCTTTCCACATTTCAGTTTGAGACCTCTTCTCCTTCATATGACTGGGTTTGTGGTGTTACATCTCTAGTGTGACGACTAGCTTTCTCCCCAGGCAGAAATACCAGATGTGGCTATAATAACAGTGTGTCATCATACCAAATGTGTATATTTCCACTCCCTTGCCAAGCTTAGTAAGTACTGTGTGATAGATTCCTCTGATGGGCAACATACAGTGTGTGAGTTGTAGCACTAGGATTATGGATTGTAAAACCGAGATAGTGTCAACGGTTTCATAATTGTGTGTGCTGTTAAAGACGATATGAAAAGATATGAGACGTTTCATTACATGACATTACGTTACAATGCAATGCAATATGATGCAAGACAATATAATATAATATGACATGACCTTAACTTGCTCTGGCCATCACACCATCAAGTAAACAGTGAGTAAGAGAAACATAAATATGCCAGAAGGTTATGAAGATAGAAGAGAGAAGAACTATACAGACAGCCTGCAAGGGCAGAGAGGACAGGATAAAGACATTAATGAAGAGGAGAGCGTGGGTGAGGCACACAATGAAAACGAGGAGAGCGAGAGACAGAGAGAAAGGGAGGAGGAGGAGGAGAGACAAATGATAGAGACAAAGAGGTTGGGTCAACATGTCATCCATTTTGAAGGTAATATCACTACACCCATATCTTGTGTGTGTGTGTGTGTGTGTGTGTGTGTGTGTGTGTGTGTGTGTGTGTGCGTGCGTGCGTGCGTGCGTGCGTGCGTGCGTGCGTGCGTGCGTGCGTGCGTGCGTGCGTGCGTGTGTGCGTGCGTGTGTGTGTGCAAACAACTTCCAGTTGATCATTTTCCAGCTCTCTCTCAAACACAGGAATCAATCCAACAAACAAAGACAAAGTGGAGAATTGTTCCAGCCTTCAGGCTGCATTAGTGATGATAAATCATACTATCATCTGCATTACAAATCATTATGCAAAAAACACCAACGCTGTCTGTGTAAAAGCAATACATTCATTCTCCCTCTCCCCCTTTACTGCCCTATAGGGGCAATTAGTCACTGCTCAAATACACTGAGTGTGTCTTTCGGCGTGGGGTTTTCTGTGTATGTTTATCTGTAAGTGTGTGTGTGTGTGTTTTCCATTGAGATGAATAGAAAAGTGTGGAAACACTCTATGAGAACTCAAACATTCTGACAGACACAGAAATATGGACACACATTGTCACACACACACACCATCTCTTCTATCACCTTGCTGCACACAGATCAGTCATGTGGCCATGTCATATCTCAGTGCAGAGGTGTGTGTGTGTGTGTGTCTGTGTGTGCGTCTGTGTGTGCGTATGTGCCAGTGTGTGTGTGTGTGTGTGTGTGTGTGTTTCAGTTCCCATCCATGTGTGGGATAAGGATGACTGTGTCACTAGCAGGACTTCAACGCAGGATTAATTGATTGCCGCTGCGTTCTCTAGATTTAATTTCCCCTGGAGAGGAGAGTGCATCCTAGCAACAACCCCTCTCCTCTCCTCTCCTCTCCTCTCCTCTCCTCTCCTCTCCTCTCCTCTCCTCTCCTCTCCGACCAGCCACACCCCTGCTGAGACACTTAACTCAAACGTTACCGGGATGTTAGACAATGTTTTTTTTTAAACGGTAAGACATTGTTGTTGTGAGGTTTAAGAACAATGCTCCCCTCAAACGTCACTGAGAACCTGCGTAAGCAGTTGTTGATTTATAAGAGCAGACTCAAACAGCAGTGGATCGGAAGATGTTGAGAAATAGAGATGGAAAGAAAAAGAAAAGAGGGAGGGACCATATGAGTCACCATAAAAGACCTCAGTCATGGTTTGGAGAGGCATCCTCAATAAGCCTTCATAGAGCATGGCTAGGAGTGGAATACAGGTGGTTAGTGCTAAAGAGATAAGGGATATTGGTGTGGCAGGTACCCTAGTGGTGTGGCAGGTAGCCTAGTGGTTAGAGCGTTGGGCCAGTAACCGACAGGTTGCTGGATCAAATCCCCAAGCTGACGAGGTAAAAATCTGTCATTCTAACCCTGAACAAGGCAGTAAAACCACTGTTCCTAGACCATCATTGTAAATTTAAAAAAAATGAAACTTCTCTAGGGTAGGGGGCAGCATTTGTAATTTTGGATGAAATACATGCCCAAATTAAACTGCCTGCTTCTCGGGCCCAGAAGATATGATATGCATATAACTGGTAGATTTGGATGGAAAACACTCTAAGGTTTCCAAAACTGTTAAATGAGTGTCTGTGAGTATAACAGAACTGATTTGGCAGGCGAAAACCTGAGAAAAATCCATTCAGGAAGTAGGTTTTTTTCTATTCAATGCCATTACAGTATCCATTGACTTAGGACTCAAATTGAAGTTTCTATGCTTTCTACTAGATGTCAACAGTATTTAGAAATTGTTTCAGGCTTGTATTCTGAAAAATGAGGAAGTAAGAGCAGTCTGAATGAGTGGACCCTAAAGTGTCACAGAGCTTTTTCATGCGCGAGACCGAGAGAGTGCCTTTCTTGTTTACCTTTTAAATTGACGACGTTATTGTCCGGTTGAAATATTATTGATTATTTTGGCTAAAAACAACCTGAGGATTGAATATAAACATCGTTTGACATGTTTCTATGAACTTTACGGATACAATTTGGATTTTTTTGTCTTCCTGTTTTGACTGTGTTTGAGCCTGTGGATTACTGAAGAAAACGCGCGAACAAAACGGAGGTTTTTGGATATAAAGAGACTTTATCGAACAAAAGGAACATTTATTGAGTAAATGAATGTCTGCTGAGTGCAAACATATGAAGAACATCAAAGGTAAGGGATTCATTTTATCTCTATTTCTGACTTGTGTAACTGTTCTACTTGGCTGGTTACTGTTTGTAATGATTTGTCTAGTGGGCTATGTTCTCAAATAATCGTAAGGTATGCTTTTGCCGTAAAGCATTTTTTAAATCGTACACCGTGGTTGGATTTACAAGAAGTTAATCCTTAAACCTATGTAAAATATGTTTTGTTTTCTGAATTTTTATAATGAGTATTTCTGTATTTGAATTTGGCGCCCAGCAGTTTCACTGGCTGTTGAAGAGGTGGGACGCTAACGTCTCACGTACCCAAGAGAGGTTAATTGACTTACCTAATATGGTTGGGTATGTACTGCCTGACATAGAGGTTCTGGGAGTCAAGGAACAAAAAGGGCTTATATGAGAGAGGCAAGGTTATTTTGTACTTGCGATAAGAATGTTAAGTGTTGGGTAGGTTTGTGTGTGGGTGTATATCGTGCGTAAATCAAACTCTGAGACATGGGCCCTACAGGGGTAAACCCAGCAGATTACATCAGAGAGTATTAGTCTTGTGTTGGTGTTTGGTGTTTGCTTTAAATCTACAAACTCTTGTTCTCTCCAGGCGAGCTAACCCGCTGTCTCACTCTATTCTGATAAAGGATGTGCCTCAGATCCCCATGGCAACAGAACAGCTGGAGCTCCTGGAGTTGGGGCAGCTCCCAGTCTCAGAGACACAGTTGCACAGGAGCTGCACTGATCTGTTGTTTGTCTTTGGAAACTGGACCAGAGGGAGCCATTCTGGCTTGGAGAAGTTCCTTCCCCTGTCTGGAGAGATCTGTTTTTGGTGCTTAATTGGAAGCGAGAGAATCACAACACACTCTTCCCCCTCTGTGTTAAAAAAGCCCCTCTTCTCCTCTCTTCTTTTTCCTCTCATGCCTTTAAAGCTCTCTGTTTCCCTCTCTTCAAGGTAATATTTTACTTTCCTTCCCCTCATCTCCAATTCCCTCTTGCTTCATCCCTGTGCTTTTCTCTTGAATGACCCCCCCCCCCCCCCCACTATCATGGTCTCTCCTCTTTCCCTCATTAAAGACAGATCCAGGGCAACCGTATCAAGGACAACCTCACCAGGTACAGTGGGATGAAACCTTGAGAGGAACCAGACTCCATAGGAGCCCATCTTTTTCTGTCCAGCTGTACCAGAACTACAAATAGTATGGAGACCAGACAGTTGTCAATCATATCCCAGAGTCATAAAGGAAAGAATGAAGGAAGCATCCGACCAAACCCTGTTCTTTCTGCACAGCACACCAAACGAAGTGGATACTATATGCTTAACACAGTGGATGCAACCAGCTTAACATCATGGATGCAACCAGCTTAACAAAGAGGAAACTACATACTAAACACCGTGGACACAACACACTTAACACATTGGAGCCAACACACTAAACACAGAGGATACAACACACTACATACAGAGGATACAACATACTTAACACAGTGGAGCCAACACACTAAACACAGAGGATACAACACACTTAACACAGAGGATACAACACACTAAATACAGAGGATACAACACACTAAATACAGAGGATACAACACACTAAATACAGAGGATACAACACACTAAACACAGTGGTTACAACATACTAAACACAGTGTATACAACATAATAAACACAGAAGATACAACACACTAAACACAGAGGATACAACACACTAAACACAGAGGATACAACACACTAAACACAGAGGATACAACACACGAAATACAGAGGATACAACATACGAAACACAGAGGATACAACACACTAAACAAAGAGGATACAACACACTAAACACAGAGGATACAACACACTACACACAGAGGATACAACACACTAAACACAGAGGATACAACATACTAAACACAGAGGATACAACACACTAAATACAGAGGATACAACATACTAAACACAGAGGATACAACATACTAAACACAGAGGATACAACACACTAAATACAGAGGATACAACATACGAAACACAGAGGATACAACACACTAAACAAAGAGGATACAACACACTAAACACAGAGGATACAACACACTAAACACAGAGGATACAACATACTAAACACAGAGGATACAACACACTAAACACAGAGGATACAACATACTAAACACAGAGGATACAACACACTAAATACAGATGATACAACATACTAAACACAGAGGATACAACATACTAAACACAGTGGTTACAACATACTAAACACAGTGGATACAACATACTAAACATAGAGGATACAACACACTAAATACAGAGGATACAACATACTAAATACAGAGGATACAACATACTAAAAACAGAGGATACAACATACTAAACACAGTGGTTACAACATACTAAACACAGTGTATACAACATAATAAACACAGAAGATACAACACACTAAACACAGAGGATACAACACACTAAATACAGAGGATACAACACACTAAACACAGAGGATACAACACACTAAACACAGAGGATACAACACACGAAATACAGAGGATACAACATACGAAACACAGAGGATACAACACACTAAACAAAGAGGATACAACACACTAAACACAGAGGATACAACACACTACACACAGAGGATACAACACACTAAACACAGAGGATACAACATACTAAACACAGAGGATACAACACACTAAATACAGAGGATACAACATACTAAACACAGAGGATACAACATACTAAACACAGAGGATACAACACACTAAATACAGAGGATACAACATACGAAACACAGAGGATACAACACACTAAACAAAGAGGATACAACACACTAAACACAGAGGATACAACACACTAAACACAGAGGATACAACATACTAAACACAGAGGATACAACACACTAAACACAGAGGATACAACATACTAAACACAGAGGATACAACACACTAAATACAGATGATACAACATACTAAACACAGAGGATACAACATACTAAACACAGTGGTTACAACATACTAAACACAGTGGATACAACATACTAAACATAGAGGATACAACACACTAAATACAGAGGATACAACATACTAAATACAGAGGATACAACATACTAAAAACAGAGGATACAACATACTAAACACAGTGGTTACAACATACTAAACACAGTGTATACAACATAATAAACACAGAAGATACAACACACTAAACACAGAGGATACAACACACTAAATACAGAGGATACAACACACTAAATACAGAGGATACAACATACTAAATACAGAGGATACAACATACTAAACACAGTGGATAGGAATAGGAAATTAATAATAAGCCCATCTATTGAATAACATTGCATTAATAGCCCCTGAGCTGTGGAAAGAAATTCAATGAATTGTTAAGAGGACATTAAAAAAGGGAAATTAATAAAAACAAAGTAATTACCTGCGGATGATCTCCATCTAGTAATTAATAGCACTGGCATATGCCTGAAACAGATAGGCCTGCAAAGAATAATGAATTATGCTAATGTACGCCTCCAGGTATGGTTTTAGTCTCCGTTATCTTGATATTTCTGAACGGGTAATTTACTCAGGTTGCTAAGGATGCAGCTGTGATAAATGAGCAAATGGCCCTCACAGGTACCCTTAGAACATGAATGTGCAGATAGTGAAATGTTGGGGTAGTACACAGACTCCAGTAGTAGGGTTTTTAGTCCCCATGGCATACTGAATACTTTACAGACAAACAAGCAGCAGCACAGACCTCTGAACTAGCTACTTATGAAGTCATATGATTTTTGCTTGAATTCCAATGGTGTTGGCTCAATTCAATTCACTGTTCCCTAAGCTATGCAACCTGTGTGTCTTGGAGGCTAATTGACTTTGCAATGTAAGAGGAAGGATCTTGGAAAGTTACTGGTGACTGTAAGGCAAACAGACTGGCATGCTGTGTCCTTCACAGACCCAGGGACAGTCATGCACGCACACGTACACACACACGACTGCCCTCCGCAATTATCCCTAGTGTGTATCCATCAAGCTAAATGAGAGATGAGAAGTTTAAGTGGTTGAGACTTGGCCAGGGTCCTAATGACTGGCCTATGACTGACAGGGAGACCAACCACACCATCGACAACTGTCACGTCCGATCACAACGCACTTCCTCTGGCCCGGGAGAGCAGAGAGGAGAGGCAGGAGAGGACACAGAGAGAGAAAGACAAAATAAATAGAGAAAGGGAGATGAGGTAGAAGAGAGAGATTGATTACACCAGTCAGAGACTAGCTGAGTGTAACAGTGGGACCCCAAGGAGCACAGATCAGCTGCCTGACTATATCTCTGCCATTTAATTATGTCACCCACACCCACATCCAAAATTATAGCATGTATTTTCTGGATTTCCTGTGTGTGTGTGTGTGTGTGTGTGTGTGTGTGTGTGTGTGTGTGTGTGTGTGTGTGTGTGTGTGTGTGTGTGTGTGTGTGTGTGTGTGTGTGTGTGTGTGTGAGTGTATGTGTGTGCATATAGGTGTGTGTGTGTGTATGCATATAAAGTACCAGACACAAGTTTGGACACCTACTCATTCAATGTTTTTTTTAATTTTTTACTATTTTCTACATTGTAAACTATGAAATAACACATATGGATGTGTTATTGTAGTACATCATGTACTCTTGGCATTCATGTAGTACATCATGTACTCTTGGCATTCTCTCAACCAGCTTCATGAGGTAGTCACCTGGAATTCATTTCAATTAAAATATAATTTGTGGAATTTCTTTCCTTCTTAATGCATTTCAGTCAATCAGTTGTAACAAGGTAGGGGTGGTATACAGAAGATAGCCCTATTTGGTAAAAGACCAAGTCCATATTTTGGCAAGAACAGCTCAAATAAGCAAAGAGAAACGAGAGTCCATCATTACTTTATGGCTGCAGGGGCAGTATTGAGTAGCTTGGATGAAAGGTGCACAGAGGTGCCCATAGTAAACTGCCTGCTCCTCAGTTCCAGTTGCTAATATATTCATATTATTATTCGTATTGGATAGAAAACACTCTGAAGTTTCTAAAACTGTTTGAATTATGTCTGTGAGTATAACAGAACTCATATGGCAGGCAAAAACCTGAGAAGTGGCAGATTTTCAACCAAGCTCTCATTGAAATTACAGCGAGATATTGATGAGTTTTCACTTCCTACGGCTTCCACTAGATGTCAACAGTCAATAGAACTTTGTCTGATGACTCTAATGTGAAGGGGGGCCGAAGGAGACAGGAATTAGTCAGGTCTGCCACGAGCTGACCATGCTTTCACATGCGCATTCACATGAGGAGGACCTCCGTTCCACCGCTCTTCTGAAGTCAATCTAATTCTCCGGTTGGAACGTTATTCAAGATGTATGTTAACAACATTCTAAAGATTGATTCAGTACATCGTTTGACATGTTTCTACTGACTGTTACGGAACTTTTGGACATTTCGTCACGTTATAGTGGACGCGCTTTGTGACTTTGGAATTGTTTACCAAAAGCGCTAACCAAAGTAGCTAATTGGACATAAATAACGGACATTATCGAACATTGTGGTCCTGGGATTCCTAGGACTGCATTCTGATGAAGTTCATTAAAGGTAAGGAAACATTTATCATGTATTTTCTGGTTTCTGTTGACCCCAACATGGCGGCTAATTTGGCTATTGTTCTGAGCTCTGTCTCAGATTATTGCATGATTTGCTTTTTCCGTAAAGTTTTCTTGAAATCTGACACAGCGGTTGCAGTAAGGAGAGGTATATCTATAATTCCATGTGTATAACTTGTATTATCATCTACATTTATGATGAGTATTTCTGTTGAAACGATGTGGCTATGCAAAATCACTTGATGTCTTTGGAACTAGTGAATGTAACGCGCCAATGTAAACTCCGATTTTTTGTTATAAATATGAACTTTATCAAACAAAACATGCATGTATTGTGTAACATGAAGTCCTATGAGTGTCATCTGATGAAGATAATCAAAGGTTAGTGATTAATTTTATCTCTATTTCTGCTTTTTCTGACTGCTATCTTTCGCTGGAAAAATGGCTGTGCTTATTGTGGTTTGGTGGTGACCTAACATAATCGTTTGTAGTGCTTTCGCTGAAAAGCATATTTGAAATCGGACACTTTGGTGGGATTAACAACAAGATTACCTTTAAAATGACATAAGACACATGTATGTTTGAGGAATTTTAATTATGAGATTTCTGTTGTTTGAATTTTGCGCACTGCACTTTCACTGGCTGTTGTCATATCGATCCCGGTAGCGGGATGCAGCCATAAGAAGTTTTAAGAGGTTTTTAAGACATGAAGGTCAGTCAATCCGGAAAATTTCAAGAACTGCAGTCGCAAAAAATATTTGGGTTGTCTTGTGAGGATCCACCGACGAGTGGCTAATCTGCCCTTGTCATCCATACTAATGGCCAACGTACAATCACTGGAAAATAAATTGGATGAGCTAAAAGCACGTATATCCTACCAATGGGACATTCAAAACTGTAATATCTTATATTTCACCGAGTCGTGGCTTCCTCTGGCCACGACGGGCCGCCCCCAGGTGGTAAGGGTAGGTAACAACACATCCTCCACGCTGATCCTTAACATGGGGGCCCCTCAGGGGTGCGTGCTCAGTCCCCTCCTGTACTCCCTGTTCACTCATGACTGCACGGCCAGGCAAGACTCCAACACCATCATTAAGTTTGCTGATGACACAACAGTGGTAGGCCTGATCACCAATCACCAACAACGATGAGATGGCATATAGGGAGGAGGTCAGAGACCTGGCCGTGTGGTGCCAGGACAACAGCCTCTCCCTCAACATGATCAAGATTAAAGAGATGATTGTGTACTACAGGAAAAGGAGGACCAAGCACACCCCCATTCTCTTCAACGGGGCTGTAGTGGAGCAGGTTGAGAGCTTCAAGTTCCTTGGTGTCCACATCACCAACAAACTAACATGGTCCAAGCACACCAAGACAGTCGTGAAGAGGGCACAACCAAAACCTATTCCCCCTCAAGAAACTGAAAAGATTTGGCATGGGTCCTCAGATCATCCTGACTGGTTGCATCACTGCCTGGTATGGCAACTGCTCGGCCTACAGAGGGTAGTGCTAACGTTCCAGTACATCACTGGGGCCAAGCTTCCTGCCATCCAGGACCTCTATACCAGGCGGTGTCAGAGGAAGGCCCTAAACATTGTCAAAGACTCCAGCCACCCTAGTCATAGACTGTTCTCTCTGCTACCGTACGGCAAGCGGTACCAGAGCGCCAAGTCTAGGTCCAAGAGGCTTCTTAACAGCTTCACCCCCAAGCCATAAGACTACTGGACATCTAATCAAATGGCTACCCAGACTACTTGCATTGAACCCCCACCCCTCTTTTACGCTGCTGCTACTCTCTGTTATTACATCTATGCATAAGTCACTTTAATAACTCTACCCACATGTATATATTACCTCAATTACCTCAACTAACCGGTGCTCCACACATTGACTCTGTACCGGTACCACCTGTATATAGCCTCGCTATTGTTATTTTACTGCTGCTCTGTAATTATTTGTTACTTTAATTATTTGTTTTGTATTTTTCTTAAAACTGCATTGTTGGTTAAGGGATTGTGAGTAAGCATTTCACTGTAAGGTCTATATTTGTATGTTGTATTCGGCACATGTGACAAATACAATTTGATTTGGCTTGATTTGTTTTGCGGAGGATAAGTTCATTAGAGTTAACTGCACCTCAGATTGTATCCCAAATAAATGCTTCACAGAGTTCAAGTAACAGACACATCCCAACATCAACTGTTCAGAGGAGACTGTGTGAGTCAGGCATTCATGGTTGAATTGCTGCAAAGAAACCACTACTAAAGGACCACAATAATAAGAAGAGACTTGCATGGGCCAAGAAACACGAGTAAATGGACATTAGACCGGTGGAAATCTGTCCTTTGGTCTGATGAGTTCAAATTTGAGATTTTTGGTTCCAACTCGCGTGTCTTTGTGAGACGCAGAGTAGGTGAATGGATGATCTCCGCATGTGTGGTTCCCACCGTGAAGCATGGAGGAGGAGGTGTGATGGTGTGGGGGTGCTTTGCTGGTGACACTGTCAGTAATTTATTTAGAATTCAAGGCACACTTAGCCAGCATGGCTACCACAGCATTCTGCAGCGATACACCATCCCATCTGGTTTGCGCAAAACACACCTCCAGGCTGTGTAAGAGATATTTGACAAAGAAGGAGAGTGATGGAGTGCTGCATCAGGTGACCAGACCTCCACAATCACCCGACCTCAACTCAATTGAGATGTTTTAGGATGAGTTGGACCGTAGAGTGAAGGAAAAGCAGCCAACAAGTGCTCAGCATATGTGGGAACTCCTTCTATGCTGTTGGAAAAGCATTTCTCATGAAGCTGGTTGAGAGAATGCCAAGAGTGTGCAAAGCTGTCATCAAGGCAAAGGGTGGCTACTTTGAAGAATCTCAAATATAAAATATATTTTGATTTGTTTAAGACGTTTTTGGTTCCTTCATGATTCCATATGTGTTATTTAATAGTTTTGATGTCTTCAATATTATTCTACAATGTAGAACATAGTAAAAATAAAGAAAAACCCTTGAATGAGTACGTGTGTCCAAACTTTTGACTGGTACTGTACCTGTGTGGGTGTGTTTGTGTGTCTGTGTGTGTGGTAAACTAAGAGTAATGTTTATTGGCGTTAATGTGTCTATTTAATGATTAATGCCAGCATCACAGGTAAGTAAGTGTGTGAGCAGCATAGCTTGACATGTCCTCTCCCTCTGACCACTCTACACATGCAATCACCATTCAGTATGTGTTGTATGTGATTATACCAGGGGAGGACAGTAGGCCTGTGGACGTACTGTATATAGGATCGGCCCCTTTTCTTTCAATTTTCGCCTAAAATGACATACAGTACTCAAATCTAACTGCCTGTAGCTCAGGACATGAAACAAGGATATGCATATTCTTGATTCATGTCCTGAAAGGAAACACTTTGAAGTTTGTGTAAATGTGAAATGAATGTAGGAGAATATAACACATTAGATCTAGTAAAAGAAAATACAAAGAAAAAAACAACTGTTTTTTTTCTTCTTGTACCATCATCTTTGAAATGCAAAAGAAAGGCCATAATGTATTATTCCAGCCCAGCCGTAATTAACATTTTGGCCACTAGATGGCAGCAGTGTATGTGCAAAAAGTTAGACTGATCCAATGAACCATTGTATTTCTGTTCAAAATTTTGTATCAAGTCTGCCCAAATGTGCCTAATTGGTTTATTAATAACTTTTCAAGTTCATAACTGTGCACTCTCCTCAAACAATAGCATAGTATTCTTTCACTGTAATAGCTACTGTAAATTGGACAGTGCAGTTAAATTAACAATAATTTAAACTTTCTGCCAATATCAGATTATCTATGTCCTGGAAAATGTTCTTGTTACTTACAACCTCATGCTAATCACATTAGCCTACGTTAGCTCAACCGTCCCGTGGGGGATCCACCGATCCTGTAGAGGATATGTGTGTGTGTATGTGTTTGTATATGTGTGTGTGCATGTGTTTGTACATGTGTGTGTGCATGTGTGTATGTATGTGTATGTTAACCTCTCTCTGACCCAATTATTTCTCCGCCAACGGCAATTAGGATTAAAACTTTCCAGTGCAGCAGAAGAAAATAGCAATTCATTTGCTGGCAATATGACAATAAAAATGAAATTGGTTTCTTTAAGGCAAGAAGATATAAAAAATGATGTATTTTCCACACCCGGATGACATTTTCCTGTAAAAAAAGCTTTTTAGTTTTCTTTTCTAAGCAATAACTCTGGACATGAAGAGCATTGAGATTAAAGCAAAGCTAGGAGTGTGCCAGACAATATACCTGCTATACTGTAGGGAAAGACGTTCTCATAACAATCCTTACAGTGACCCAGACTAATAGAAAACCACATACACAACACATTGTACAGCAAGTAAAACACCTACGACAACTCTCTAACAACAACCTGCACAGAAACTGAAGGAATAATGACATCACTATGATACCTCTTACTGTAAACAATGGACTGCTCAGTGACTTGTAGATGGAGCCCATCCATCTAACCTGCTGTAAAGCAAACAACCTTTACTGTATCCCTTACATCCTGCTATGATAGATACACACAGATACAATACTTGTTTTTCTTTCTCTTCATACATAGTGGCTGTTTTTCACACCAGTACCCTGGGCTGAGACAGACACACACACACACATTGACATGTCGAAGTTACTGAAGTGAAACTTTAAAAGACCCACTGTGTTGAAACGGCACACCCTGTCAATCACAACAAATGACAGTGCGCACTGTGCACACACCCATCCAAGTGCACGCACACACTTTCTCTCTCTCTGGTGTGTGTACGACTTCATGACTAACACTGTGGATATGAAAGAAAGATAGAGGATAACTTTTATCCCTCTATCAATTGCTGACCGTGTCTTCTCATGTCCTCTTCCTCTCTTGTCTGCAAATAGCAGCCTGTAATTGGCTAGTCTCCCCGAAGTCTCTCTCCGTGACAAATAAACAAACTCATTCCCGTTCCTGTGTGACTGATTTCTTTGCTCTTGTTTACCATTCATCTCTCTGACTACGCACTTCCTCTTAAGCTAATGCATTTTCATCATGGTGATTGAGGAATTACTTTTCCTCTGTTGGCAAGCTCTTAGTGTTGTGGGCTTGGCAGCAGATCCTTTGCGAGTTGTGGCATGGTAAATGAAAGAGGATTGATTGACGTACAGGCTAATATGCCATTCCAGAGCTCTCTGTGTTGCATCTTCAACAGCTCATGTTTTCAGATGTCAACTCAATGAGCGGCCATTAAGAGGCCATCTCTGACATAGAGGCCATCTCTGACATAGAGGCCATCTCTGCTGCAACACAGTGTCTGTTTAATGCATCTATTGGTATGCAGAAGAAGAACACAACCAGGAACATTACTGTATGAACAGTGAATATTTGTCTTTCAATTGAGCGTGTTTCCTCCAGGTAAGGCAAATAAGAGTTCAAGGTTTTTGAGGTACTGGGTTAGCAAGACACCAAAATAGACATGCACGACACCACATGAGAACACTAAACAGCATGTGAAAATTACCCCATATCTGTAAATTATTGTAGGCCTAAATCCATTTAATTTGCATTGCTTTCTGCGTCCACCAGACCTCAGAGCCAGTGTGTAACTGGCGCAGTAGAAAGGCAAGGCAGTGGCAATGTGTGTCTCTCTCTATCTGACTCATATTGTCTCCTCTTGTGCTGGGGTCCATGGGGACCGTCACTATGCCAGCTCCTATTCAGGCACAGTGCAATTAAGGCCACTTTTACAGCACACAGCTATTCCACAGACATTAAGGTGGAGGCGCTGAACATATATTTTCCAAGCTTTAAATCGACCGCACTAAAAAGAGGAGAGAAAAAAAGCCTTCCATCAGACAGTAAAGTTTATGAAGAATGCAAGCAAGGTTATTACCCCATGCCAGCCCATTGATGAGTTACTGATGACAGAGGGAGGGAAAGAGAAAGAGAAAGGGAGGGAGGGATGAAGGAATGGGCCATGCAGACAGGAGAAGAAAGAAGAAGGATAGAGAAAGGTAAAGATAAAACCGGATGAGGGGAGAAAAGTGAACAGAGGACACCAGACAGGAAGGAAACAGTGAGAGATGAGTAGAGAGGTAGAGAACGAGATAGATGTAAGAGACAGACACTCTTTGTGGCTATAGGAGTTGGCCTAATAGCAGTGAGCTTGCTGAGCTGGCTCCTTCTGGGCAGACGGCAAAGTATGTGATGAAGCCGGTGAGGATTCCTCCTCAGCCCCATAATCCTCTTATCAGAGGTGATTGCAGCACTGTGAAGCCACTGCTTACAGTGAAACTGGTGATGGCAGAGCCTTAATGGCGGGAGATCTGTCTTCTGAGCTCATTGCAGGATATAATTGAGCTCAGGGAACAAAGCAGGTGCGAGCTAAATGGGTGACCGAGGCTTTCTGCATGATACCGCCAGATATACGGTTATCTGTAAAGCTACCTGAATGATGGAGGCTTTGACCTGGTTACAGTGTTTAGACATATGATTATATAATCATTCCTGGGGATATGTCCTGAGCTACTGGGAGGATGTGAGTTCCTATGGATCCCTCATCAATCATCAGACTTCCTTTACCTTCATTCACTGAGGTTTCTGACCACTCAGAAAGGTAGTCTCCAATAGCCTTCATAGCTGAACCAATGCATTATGGTGTAAGGAATTACCAGGTCAATCATTAAAGCATTTGACCTCTGATATTTAAGCAAAAGGGGCGGCAGGTAAACTAGTGGTTAGAGCGTTGGGACAGCAACCGAAAGGTTGCTGGGTGGAATCCCCGAGCTGACAAGGTGAAAATCTGTTGTTCTGCCCCTGAACAAGGAAGTTAACCCACTGTTCCCTGGTAGGCTGGCATTGTAAATACTAATTTGTTATAAAGCTTGTTAAAAAACCTCTCTATCCAGCTACCTCCCCCACTCCCAACCCAGACATGGTGCTCATAATTGTACCTCATTAACAATAAAAGCCTACCCTCCCTACTTTATACTATGTTAAATCCCACTTGCACTGACACACACACACACATGTATACGCACACACTGATTTTGCTTTACTGTAAAGGATGTATTCCTATAGTGGGAAAGGTGTGGTGTGCAGAGTGTTAACAGTGTGGTGAAAGAAGACGCTCCTCTATCACTTCCTGAATGTATGAAGTATGGAGTGTTTCATTTCCCACTAACCTCTGACTGAAGCACAGACAATGAGAAGGCCAGTTACTTACAACACAAACCCGACTGAACGACACACAGACCAATTAGAACCCTAACACTAGCCTCTGAGCCCATATCCCATAAGGACATTTGGACCTGTTATTTTTGGAAGGGAATCAAAGAACAAAAAAAAATGGAAACAAAGCAAAAACATGAAAGGGTTCCATTTGTATTCGAAACCTGCTTCTTCTCTTCTCTTTATCGTAGCTTTGATGTTGTATTTTCACTGGAGAATAACAAGATAACTGCACACCTGCAAACGCTTTCTGACTTTAACATACAAGGGTTGCCAGCCTCATAGTTCAACAGCTCCTCCCCTCCTCCACCTCCTCCCCTCTGCACTAAATTACAGGCAGCGCAGTAATTTGTGTTCAGAGATAAGGAGGTCAGTGTGTGATGCTGATCTGCGTGTGTGTGTTTCCCCCACTGTGAGCATGGTGTCTGTGCGGCCGCTAAGCGCTACAAGAGGTGCCATGGCCCGTTAGGAGATAACGTTCTCAGGAGCCAGAGCCCTGCTGTACAGATGAGGTAGAACAGACAGACCAAGCCACCATCACAGCTTTATACACACACAGTGTCAGTCACCATCACAGCATTATACACACACAGTGTCAGTCACCATCACAGCTTTATACACACACAGTGTCAGACACCATCACAGTGTTATACACACACACAGTGTCAGTCACCATCACAGCATTATACACACACAGTGTCAGTCACCATTTATAGCATTATACACACACAGTGTCAGTCACCATCACAGCATTATACACACACAGTGTCAGTCACCATCACAGTGTTATACACACACAGTGTCAGTCACCATCACAGCTTCATACACACACACACACAGTGTCAGTCACCATCACAGCATTATACACACACAGTGTCAGTCACCATCACGGCATTATACACACACACAGTGTCAGTCACCATCACAGCATTATACACACACAGTGTCAGTCACCATCACAGCATTATACACACACAGTGTCAGTCACCATCACAGCATTATACACACACAGTGTCAGTCACCATCACAGCATTATACACACACAGTGTCAGTCACCATCACAGCTTTATACACACACAGTGTCAATCACCATCACCGTGTTATACACACACAGTGTCAGTCACCATCACAGCTTCATACACACACAGTGTCAGTCACCATCACAGCTTTATACACACACAGTGTCAGTCACCATCACAGCTTTATACACACAGTGTCAGTCACCATCACAGATTTATACACACACAGTGTCAGTCACCATCACAGATTTATACACACACAGTTCCACAGAGTCAGACCCCATCAATTGTAACATGATGTAAATGCAGACTCTTTCTAGGAGCCCATTCTGTATGAGTTCACCCTAATTGTGTGTAAAATCATGAAATAAACAACATGAAATAAACAACAATCAAATATTTCCATTATGTGCTGACTGAGGAGAAATCCTCTCCATTCTTGTGCTGGCCAACCTCTGAGCAGTTGGAGTGGGTAGTGTGTAATGGAGGCTAAGTGTGTATTGTGAGTGAGACAGACCGCAGGGCTGATCCCTAGGAGAGGAACATAACCTCCATTTACTGACTCACAGGAAATATGCTCTGCCGCAACTAGGTTAATTGCACACACAAACAGCCTGAATTACTGTGGAATTACTGTGGGCTGTGTACGCGTGTGTGTGTGTTTTCCTGTGTGTGTGTGTGTGTATTTTCCTGCATGCGTGTACAAGAACAAATTCCACTATAACCATCCAAACGGTTCATTACTGTAGCAGCCATATTAACCTCCTCCTCCGTATGCCAAATGGAGACATCCAGTTAGATCACACAGACTCTTAATGTCACTGGTGATGGTTATCCCCTCCCACCAATCTGATTCAATTAGAATGGATTCATTTCATCCTCGGAATGACGGCTGAATACGATGGGAGGGCCGATATCATATGTAATTAGAGGTCTGCTAAGATAGGGCCCAAAATGGATGGCTGCTATATTAAAAGAGAAAAAGAGAAGAAGGTATTTAATTTTCTGATGAGGGCTAGATTGTGAAATGTTCCTGGTGAGGGTAGGAAACAACATGTCCACCCCGCCCCTCAACACTGGGGCCCCACAAGGGTGCGTTCTCAGCCCCCTCCTGTACTCCCTGTTCACCCATGACTGCGTGGCCATGTACGCCTCCAACTCAATCATCAAGTTTGCAGACGACACTACAGTGGTAGGCTTGATTACCAACAACGACGAGACGGCCTACAGGGAGGAGGTGAGGGCCCTCGGAGTGTGGTGCCAGTAAAATAACCTCACACTCAACGTCAACAAAACAAAGGAGATGATCGTGGACTTCAGGAAACAGAAGAGGGAGCACCCCCCTATCCACATCGACGGGACAGCAGTGGAGAAGGTGGAAAGTTTTAAGTTCCTCGGTGTACACATCACGGACAAACTGAAATGGCCCACCCACACAGACAGTGTGGTGAAGAAGGCGCAACAGCGCCTCTGCAACCTCAGGAGGCTGAAGAAATTTGGCTTGTAACTGAAAACACTTACAAACTTTTACAGATACACAATCGAGAGCATCCTGTCGGCTGTATCACCGCCTGGTACGGCAACTTCTCCGCCCACAAACGTAAGGCTCTCCAGAGGGTAGTGAGGTCTGCACAACGCATCACCGGGGGCAAACTACCTGCCCTCCAGGACACCTATACCACCCGATGTCACAGGAAGGCCAAAATGATCATCAATGACAACAACCACCCGAGCCACTGCCTGTTCACCCTGAAAGCAGGGACCGAGAGACTGAAGAACAGCTTCTATCTCAAGGCCATCAGACTGTTAAATAGCCATCACTAACATTGAGTGGCTGCTGCCAACATAATGACTCAAATCTCTAGACACTTAAATAATAACAAATTGGATGTAATAAATGTGTCACTAGTCACTTTAAACAATGCCACTTTATATAATGTTTACATACCCTACATTACTCATCTCATATGTATATACTGTACTCTACCATCTACTGCATCTTACCTATGCCGCACGGCCATCGGCCATCGCTTTTTAACTGGTTAGGCTTTTTAACTGGTTAGGCTTTCTAACTGGTTAGGCTTTTTAACTGGTTAGGCTTTTTAACTGGTTAGGCTTTTTAACTGGTTAGGCTTTCTAACTGGTTAGGCTTTCTAACTGGTTAGGCTTTCTAACTGGTTAGGCTTTCTAACTGGTTAGGCTTTTTAACTGGTTAGGCTTTTTAACTGGTTAGGCTTTTTAACTGGTTAGGCTTTCTAACTGGTTAGGCTTTTTAACTGGTTAGGCTTTCTTAACTGGTTAGGCTTTCTTAACTGGTTAGGCTTTCTAACTGGTTAGGCTTTTTAACTGGTTAGGCCTTTTAACTGGTTAGGCTTTTTAACTGGTTAGGCTTTTTAACTGGTTAGGCTTTCTAACTGGTTAGGCTTTTTAACTGGTTAGGCTTTTTAACTGGTTAGGCTTTCTAACTGGTTAGGCTTTCTAACTGGTTAGGCTTTCTTAACTGGTTAGGCTTTTTAACTGGTTAGGCTTTCTAACTGGTTAGGCTTTTTAACTGGTTAGGCTTTCTAACTGGTTAGGCTTTTTAACTGGTTAGGCTTTCTTAACTGGTTAGGCTTTCTTAACTGGTTAGGCTTTCTTAACTGGTTAGGCTTTTTAACTGGTTAGGCTTTTTAACTGGTTAGGCTTTTTAACTGGTTAGGCTTTTTAACTGGTTAGGCTTTCTTAACTGGTTAGGCTTTCTTAACTGGTTAGGCGTTTTAACTGGTTAGGCTTTTTAACTGGTTAGGCTTTCTAACTGGTTAGGCTTTCTAACTGGTTAGGCTTTCTTAGTGGCTTAAAACACATATCATTTGTTTTCAATTAGGTTTAGATGAAACAGGTTTTAAATGCCGCTGGGACAGAGATATGTTTTATTGATTTGTGGAGAAATTCAGGGTGTTATCTTTCATTGTCTGATTAAACATGATCATGATCTAATCACATGTGTTGGAAAGGGACGCTCAGAGGCTTCGTCTGAGAGAAGATCTACTCTGATTTTGTAAGGGCATTCTCTCCCTCAGGCTGGGAAGGAGGGGGTGATGGGGGAGGAGTTAAAGAGGAGGTAAGGTAGGTGTGGTGTGGGATTGGGTGACAGACCTGGCCAATGAGATAGCACAGCTTTATCACTCAGGCCCATGGGGGATTTCAGGGCCTGGCGCGCACGCACACGCACACACACACACACACACACACACACACACACACACACACACACACACACACACACACACACACACACACACACACACACACACACACCCTTTAAAACCCCTATGCTCCTTTGAGACTCCCCTTTAAAAGTTACTGAGATTTATTCTTCTAGCCATGGTAACCAAAATAAGGGCCAAATGGACATTTTTATACATGACCCTAGAGCGTGATGGGATGTTAATTACTTAATTAACTCAAGAACCACAGCTGTGTGGAAGCACTTGCTTTCAATATACTCTGTATTTACTCAAGTGTTTCCTTTATTATGGCAGTTACCTGTACCTTCCCATAACCTATTATAGCACATACATAATGTGATGTGGAACACACTGCAGGAGGTTGTTAACACAGAGCTTAATCTTCCTCCTGAAGCTGTCACATTAGCAGCTAAACACTACCATTTCTCTTTATACTGTAACCCTTCCTCCTACCTTTGAAAGCTCCTCAAAGCCACCTTAAAATAACACGTTGGAGCAGTACACACGAACACATATCAAAACACTATCTAACTGGTTAGTCTTTCTAACTGGTTAGGCTTTTTAACTGGTTAGGCTTTCTTAACTGGTTAGGCTTTTTAACTGGTTAGGCTTTTTAACTGGTTAGGCTTTCTTAACTGGTTAGGCTTTTTAACTGGTTAGGCTTTCTCACTGGTTAGGCTTTCTAACTGGTTAGGCTTTTTAACTGGTTAGGCTTTCTAACTGGTTAGGCTTTTTAACTGGTTAGGCTTTCTAACTGGTTAGGCTTTCTAACTGGTTAGGCTTTCTTAACTGGTTAGGCTTTTTAACTGGTTAGGCTTTCTAACTGGTTAGGCTTTTTAACTGGTTAGGCTTTCTAACTGGTTAGGCTTTTTAACTGGTTAGGCTTTCTTAACTGGTTAGGCTTTCTTAACTGGTTAGGCGTTTTAACTGGTTAGGCTTTTTAACTGGTTAGGCTTTCTAACTGGTTAGGCTTTCTAACTGGTTAGGCTTTCTTAGTGGCTTAAAACACATATCATTTGTTTTCAATTAGGTTTAGATGAAACAGGTTTTAAATGCCGCTGGGACAGAGATATGTTTTATTGATTTGTGGAGAAATTCAGGGTGTTATCTTTCATTGTCTGATTAAACATGATCATGATCTAATCACATGTGTTGGAAAGGGACGCTCAGAGGCTTCGTCTGAGAGAAGATCTACTCTGATTTTGTAAGGGCATTCTCTCCCTCAGGCTGGGAAGGAGGGGGTGATGGGGGAGGAGTTAAAGAGGAGGTAAGGTAGGTGTGGTGTGGGATTGGGTGACAGACCTGGCCAATGAGATAGCACAGCTTTATCACTCAGGCCCATGGGGGATTTCAGGACCTGGCGCGCACACACACACACACACACACACACACACACACACACACACACACACACACACACACACACACACACACACACACACACACACACACACACACACACACACACACACACACACACACACACACACACACACACAGTGATATACAGCATGGCAGTTATAACACCTGTCATTGTCTTAGTGACCTGTACAATAGAAGTGTTATCATGAGGACGAAGCCGTAACCTTTATGACATGATAAAAGTAATGTCAAGGGATGGAATGACCCTTCTAACCCAGCGGTGAAAACACAATACCACACATAGCGTGTTCCTTTGAAAAGCCCTGACTCTGCCAAGATGAACTCATTGCCCATCAGACACTCTACCCACACACACTGGTGCACCATTTCACTAGGAGCCATATTGGATTCATCCTCTGCTGCAGCACCATCTGTTTAGTTACACCAGGGCTGTGACAGGTTTCTCATAACATGAGAGAGACACATACCAACACCTCATCATCTCACTATGTGATGTGGTCCCAGTTTATTCAAACTTTCAGGTTTTTCCTCCAACATGACTTTCTGACTCAAATTCTGTGTGTGACCTGTACCGTGTATGTAGCCCCCCCAGCGTCATTATGGGGTGACAAATGAATCTGTTAACGGAACACGCCGGGCGCAGTCTCCTTTATTGAAATATCACTTTGCATGTGGGAATTAGAAAGTGTTAGTGAATAACTCAGAGAGGCTGGTGCTCGGAGGCCAGACACACAGAGAGGCAGATTAGACCATGCATCTTAGTTAACACCCCCACATACACCACACGCACCACAGATGAAATATGCCTGTCCCCCCCATGCCTTCCGCTTTTCTCTTCCATTCTCTCCATCTCTCGAACTCACTCTCAAGCTTTATGTCTTAGTCTAGCTCAGTGGAAATTTTAGCATGAACATTTTGAGGGACAAAAAATATATATATTTTGGAGATGCATGCCAGGAACTACACAACACAAGACTAAACAATACATTAACTGCTGTTTAAAGGCACAGTCAACTTAGCGTATGTAAACTTCTGACCAACTGGAATTGTGATACAGTGAATTATAAGTGAAATAATCTGTCTGTAAACAATTGTTGGAAAAATGACTTGTGTCATGCACAAAGTAGACGTCCTAACCGACTTGCCAAAACTATAGTTTGTTAGCAAGACATTTGTGGAGTGGTTGAAAAACGAGTTTTAATGACTCCAACCTAAGTGTATGTAAACTTCCGACTTCAACTGTATAATTTATCTTCATATGACAAAGATTGAAAAGGATTTCAAATCAAATCAAATCAAAGTGTATTTGTCACGTGCGCCGAATACAACAGGTGAAGACCTTACAGTGAAATGCTTACTTACAGGCTCTAACCAATAGTGCAAAAAAGGTGTTAGGTGAACAATAGGTAGGTAAAGAAATAAAACAACAGTAAAAAGACAGGCTATATACAGTAGTGAGGCTATAAAAGTAGCGAGGCTACATACAGACACCGGTTAGTCAGGCTGATTGAGGTAGTATGTACATGTAGATATGGTTAAAGTGACTATGCACATATGATGAACAGAGAGTAGCAGTAGTGTAAAAGAGGGGGCGGTGGGTGGCGGGACACAATGCAAATAGTCCAGGTAGCCATTTGCCAGAGGATTGTCGATGTTTTATGAAGATGACTGCTTGTCTACCTTGCCAGGTAAGATTTTGAAAGTATGATGTAGAAATGTGATTTTACATTATCTGTGGCCAATGACCTTGAGCATTTCTGGATGGGCACTTGTAATGTAAATCTATGGCAGCACTGAATGGGCTGGGGTGGTGACTTTGAATAATCTCAAATACAAAATATATTTGTATTTGCTTAACACTTTTGGTATACTTACATTTTTTTGTTGGTATATACAGTTGAAGTCGGAAGTTTACATACACTTAGGTTGGAGTTATTAAAACTCGTTTTTCAACCACTCCACAAACTGTAGTTTTGGCATGTCGGTGAGGACATCTACTTTGTGCATGACACAAGTAATTTCTCCAACAATTGTTTACAGACAGATTATTTCACTTATAATTCACTGTATCACAATTCCAGTGGGTCAGACGTTTACATACACTAAGTTGACTGTGCCTTTAATAAATAGCTTAGAAAATTCCAGAAAATTATGTCATGGTTTTAGAAGCTTCTGA
>NC_052329.1:28913841-28928841 GCF_016432855.1 Salvelinus namaycush
ACACTGTTTTTCATCCTAATTATCAGCTCTCTCCCTCGATCCATTTCTCTCCCCCTCTCTCTGAAACCTACTTCTTCTCTCTCGCGCTCTGAGAAACATTCTCTAACTCTGTGAATCGCAACGTATCTCTGAGAGTTCCTGTGATGTCCTTCTGTGCTCTGAGACAGGCTGGCGTACCTTCACACGTCTGATGTTACCGGAGGAAACAAAGGTTACTCCAGCGATGATACTCCCGCTCACCCCTCTCCCTCTCCTCACCCCTCACTCCCGTCTGGCATCTCTCTACCCTCTCTCACCACTCTCATCCCTCTCGCTACTCCTTGACAGCTCTCTACCTGAGTTCCTTTCCTCCTCTCCCCTCTCCTGATCATGCTCTCTAATCTGGATCCCCCTCCCCTCCGGTCTCCCGCCCCACATTCTCCCCGCTGACAGCCATCGACCTGAGTTTCTCCTCTCCCTCGTGTGTAAACAACCTGTACTCATATCCCCCCTCACTTCTCCCTAACTCTCAGTGGGCCTTGCTCTGTCTCTCACGGTATGATGCTAGCTGGGAGAAGAGAAGAGAGGAGCTATACACTACTACCAGACAGGCCTGCTCTGCATCTCTGATCCTATCTCTCCCTCTCTCTCTCTCAAACTAATGCAAAACAGTTAGGGGGGGAAACATAATTTATATTGCAAATGCAGTCACGGGCTGAATAACAAGGGCAGAGTTATAGCTGATGATGGTAATTGCGGCGGGGCCCAGGCCCCATAGATGTTGATGTGATTGTTGTGATGTTAAAGAGCACAGAGTCAATATCAGTTTACTGGGCCAATGAGGCGTGAAGAAGCTACACACTACACAGTCCTCCTCTCTATATCCCTCCCTCCATCTCTCTATTTTTCTCTTCATCTACTCTCTCTTTCAACAGACCGAGTCTTTAAAGCAGCAGCTGAGAATGTACTACTCTCCTCCAGTCCCGTGGCTCCTGTCTATAGCTTTACTTAGTCAGACAGAACCAACACATGCCAGTCATAAACTAGTACATTCAGTGAATAATATGACAATCTAATACATCACAAGTGCGGCAGGAAAGAAACCTATTTACAGAAAACAATTCAATATCTCTCAATATACTAATTTCTATTCTTCCAAATTTCACAGGTCAATGATGAGTATAAAGGTTGTGACTGTGTACTATAAGAAAAGTTCATTTATTTGCTTTATTTAGTGCTAGTTGCTCTCCCTCAAAGTGCTTTGGTCACCCTTTATTTGGACAGTCCGGATTTACCATCTGTAGATGCTCTATCTGTTGATAAGCTACTGCTTGCTAAGGTTATGGTTAGGGTTAGGTTTAGAATAAGGGAGAGAGAGAAAGAGAGAGAGAGCGAGAGAGTGAGAATGTTTGTGTTTCATCTACTTTCAAATCATTTCTCCCTCCAAGATGTCATTATGAAGATGGATTCTGTCGGGCCACGCTGTGTTTTAGAGAGCAGAGGAAGACAGGAACAAAGGGGGCTAGTCTGCTTCATCTTTTCATTAATCAGAAATCATTTCATTTTCCTCCAGAGACCAGACCACTCTGAGGGAAATGAGAATGAGCTCTTTCTCCTTTTTTTAAATGTATCTCCCCTCTGTTAGATACGCTGTCTTCATTTTTCCTCTTCGCTTACCGGGACTTCTGGAGTCTATAAATGCCAAAGCAATAAACCGAGAAACTAAATCCCTTTTCGCTCTCTTTCTCTCTCTCCTCCTCTCCCTCTCTTTTTCTGTTCCTTTCCTGCGTGCTCAGTATTCAAATAGAATCAGAGCTTTACGCGAACAAGGCCACAGTGACAGAACACACAAGTCCAATCAGCTCTCCCACGCTACATTCTGTCAGTCAGCTTTCCCAGAGCCAGTTTGGTGTAACTCAAGCTCCCCACGCCTCACCAGCTACTGTTATTAGTCAGGCTAGTCGGATTGGTTCGAGAACAGACAGATTGTTCCGAGTTCAAATGAGCTAATTTACTGTGCCTAGCTTTTCAAAAAGACGTAATAAAAGAGAAAGGGATGATGCAGGCAGTGGATATAGAGCGAGAAAGACAAGATAAAGAGAAGGATCGTTAGAACACACATTCTACACCTACACCAGTGGAGGCTGCTGAGGGGAGGACGACTCATAACAACGGCTGGAATGGAGTCAATGGAATGGTGTCAAACACATGAAAGACATGGTTTCCATGTGGGTGATGCCATTCCATTTACTCCATTCCAGCCATTATTATGAGCCGTCCTCCCCTCAGCAGCCTCCACTGACCTACACACAGCGGCAACGGAAATCATTCTAAACGCAGTGGAACATGAATGGCCTCTGACATTTAAACGAGAGTGAAGCTTCACCTTCCCCCTTTACCTCTTCATCTCTTCCCTCCCTTTCTCTCTTCCCTTTCCTCTTAATGTAGAATCCAAGGAGGATAATGATTATGCTGATAACGGAGGGGTGGATTATGGGGGAAATGAGGCTGCATGCATAGAGCTGCAGGCTGTTCCTCTACTCTCTACCCAAGGAAATGACACACACACACACACACACACACACACACACACACACACACACACACACACACACACACACACACACACACACACACACACACACACACACACACACACACACACACACACACACACACACACACACACACACAGATGGATGGATGACAGGTGCATTACTTATTCTAGGTTGCAGTTTATTTGTTATGCTGGTGAATGAGGACCCAAAAGCGACGTAATAGAAACAGAGTCTTTATTCCAGTCTTAAACAAACAATGATTCTCCTGGATATTATCAAAGGTAAATCCAAAACAGGAAACTGAAATCCTCTCGTCAGAAGAGAGGAACGACTGGAGACGCGACCACAGACTGCAGGTCGCTTCAGGAAGGCACAGGCCGTAGCTGACATAGACACCTGCTCACACGCAGCATCTGAAGAAGGCAAAAACACGACAGGGCGGAACAAGGACACAGAACAGCAAACATCAAACAAGAATCCGACAAGGACAGAAGCGGAAGACAGAGGGAGAAATAGGGACTCTAATCAGAGGGTAAAATAGGGGACAGGTGTGAAAGAGTAAATGAGGTAGTTAGGAGAATGGGAAACAGCTGGGAGCAGGAACGGAACGATAGAGAGAGAGAGCGAGAGAGGGAGAGAGGGAGGGGGAGAGAGAGGGATAGAAAGAGGGAAAGAACCTAATAAGACCAGCAGAGGGAAGCACAGGGACAAGACATGATGATCAATGACAAAACATGACAGTACCCCCCCACTCACCGAGCGCCTCCTGGCGCACTCGAGGAGGAACCCTGGCGGCAACGGAGGAAATCATCAATCAACGAACGGTCCAGCACGTCCCGAGATGGAACCCAACTCCTCTCCTCAGGACCGTAACCCTCCCAATCCACTAAGTACTGGTGACCACGTCCCCGAGAACGCATGTCCATGATCTTCCGTACCTTGTAAATAGGTGCGCCCTCGACAAGGACGGGGGGGGGGGAGGGAAGACGAACGGGGGCGCGAAGAAAAGGCTTGACACAGGAGACATGGAAGACAGGGTGGACGCGACGAAGATGTCGCGGAAGAAGCAGTCGCACAGCGACAGGATTGACGACCTGAGAGACACGGAACGGACCAATGAACCGCGGAGTCAACTTGCGAGAAGCTGTCGTAAGGGGAAGGTTACGAGTGGAAAGCCACACTCTCTGACCGCGACAATACCTAGGGCTCTTAATCCTACGTTTGTTGGCGGCTCTCACAGTCTGCGCCCTGTAACGGCAAAGTGCAGACCTGACCCTCCTCCAGGTGCGCTCACAACGTTGGACAAAAGCCTGAGCGGAGGGAACGCTGGACTCGGCGAGCTGGGACGAGAACAGAGGAGGCTGGTACCCAAGACTACTCTGAAACGGAGATAGCCCGGTAGCAGACGAAGGAAGCGAGTTGTGAGCGTATTCTGCCCAGGGGAGCTGTTCTGCCCAAGACGCAGGGTTTCGAAAAGAAAGGCTGCGTAATATGCGACCAATCGACTGATTGGCCCTTTCTGCTTGACCGTTAGACTGGGGATGAAACCCGGAAGAGAGACTGACGGAAGCACCAACCAAACGACAGAACTCCCTCCAAAACTGTGACGTGAATTGCGGGCCTCTGTCTGAAACGGCGTCTAACGGGAGGCCATGAATTCTGAACACATTCTCAATGATGATTTGTGCCGTCTCCTTAGCGGAAGGAAGCTTAGCGAGGGGAATGAAATGTGCCGCCTTAGAGAACCTATCGACAACCGTAAGAATCACAGTCTTCCCCGCAGACGAAGGCAGACCGGTAATAAAGTCTAAGGCGATGTGAGACCATGGTCGAGAAGGAATGGGAAGCGGTCTGAGACGACCGGCAGGAGGAGAGTTACCTGACTTAGTCTGCGCGCAGTCCGAACAAGCAGCCACGAAACGGCGCGTGTCACGCTCCTGAGTAGGCCACCAAAACCGCTGGCGAATAGAAGCAAGCGTACCCCGAACGCCGGGGTGGCCAGCTAACTTGGCAGAGTGAGCCCACTGAAGAACAGCCAGACGAGTAGAGACAGGAACGAACAGAAGGTTACTAGGACAAGCGCGCGGCGACGCAGTGTGAGTGAGTGCTTGCTTTACCTGTCTCTCAATTCCCCAGACAGTCAACCCGACAACACGCCCCTCAGGGAGAATCCCCTCGGGGTCGGTAGAAGCCACAGAAGAACTAAAGAGACGGGATAAGGCATCAGGCTTGGTGTTCTTATTTCCCGGGCGATAAGAAATCACGAACTCGAAACGAGCGAAAAACAACGCCCAACGAGCTTGACGTGCATTAAGTCGTTTGGCAGAACGGATGTACTCAAGATTCTTATGGTCAGTCCAAACGACAAAAGGGACGGTCGCCCCCTCCAACCACTGTCGCCATTCGCCTAGGGCTAAGCGGATGGCGAGCAGTTCGCGGTTACCCACATCATAGTTGCGTTCCGATGGCGATAGGCGATGAGAAAAATAAGCGCAAGGATGGACCTTATCGTCAGACTGGAAGCGCTGGGACAGAATGGCTCCCACGCCCACCTCTGAAGCGTCAACCTCGACAATAAATTGTTTAGTGACGTCAGGAGTAACAAGGATAGGAGCGGATGTAAAACGCTTCTTGAGGAGATCAAAAGCTCCCTGGGCGGAACCGGACCACTTAAAGCACGTCTTGACAGAAGTCAGAGCTGTGAGAGGAGCAGCCACTTGACCGAAATTACGAATGAAACGCCGATAGAAATTAGCGAAACCGAGAAAGCGCTGCAACTCGACACGTGACTTAGGAACGGGCCAATCGCTGACAGCCTGGACCTTAGCGGGATCCATCTGAATGCCTTCAGCGGAAATAACAGAACCGAGAAATGTGACAGAGGAGACATGAAAGGCGCACTTCTCAGCCTTCACGTAGAGACAATTCTCTAAAAGGCGCTGGAGTACACGTCGAACGTGCTGAACATGAATCTCGAGTGACGGTGAAAAAATCAGGATATCGTCAAGGTAAACGAAAACAAAGATGTTCAGCATGTCTCTCAGTACATCATTAACTAATGCCTGAAAGACAGCTGGAGCATTAGCGAGACCGAACGGCAGAACCCGGTATTCAAAATGCCCTAACGGAGTGTTAAACGCCGTTTTCCACTCGTCCCCCTCTCTGATGCGCACGAGATGGTAAGCGTTACGAAGGTCCAACTTAGTAAAGAACCTGGCTCCCTGCAGAATCTCGAAGGCTGACGACATAAGGGGAAGCGGATAACGATTCTTAACCGTTATGTCATTCAACCCTCGATAATCCACGCAGGGGCGCAGAGTACCGTCCTTCTTCTTAACAAAAAAAAACCCCGCTCCGGCGGGAGAGGAAGAAGGCACCACGGTACCGGCGTCGAGAGAAACAGACAGATAATCCTCGAGAGCCTTACGTTCGGGAGCCGACAGAGAGTATAGTCTACCCCGAGGAGGAGTGGTCCCCGGAAGGAGATCAATACAACAATCATACGACCGGTGAGGAGGAAGAGAGTTGGCTCTGGACCGACTGAAGACCGTGCGCAGATCATGATATTCCTACGGCACTCCTGTCAAATCACCAGGTTCCTCCTGAGAAGAGGGGACAGAAGAAACAGGAGGGATAGCAGACATTAAACACTTCACATGACAAGAAACGTTCCAGGATAGGATAGAATTACTAGACCAATTAATAGAAGGATTATGACATACTAGCCAGGGATGACCCAAAACAACAGGTGTAAAAGGTGAACGAAAAATCAAAAAGGAAATGGTCTCACTGTGGTTACCAGATACTGTGAGGGTTAAAGGTAGTGTCTCACATCTGATACTGGGGAGAAGACTACCATCTAAGGCGAACATGGGCGTGGGCTTCCCTAACTGTCTGAGAGGAATGTCATGTTTCCGAGCCCATGCTTCGTCCATAAAACAACCCTCAGCCCCAGAGTCTATCAAGGCACTGCAGGAAGCAGCCGAACCGGTCCAGCGTAGATGGACCGACAAGGTAGTACAGGATCTTGATGGAGAGACCTGAGTAGTAGCGCTCACCAGTAGCCCTCCGCTTACTGATGAGCTCTGGCCTTTTACTGGACATGACATGACAAAATGTCCAGCAGAACCGCAATAGAGGCAAAGGCGGTTGGTGATTCTCCGTTCCCTCTCCTTAGTCGAGATGCGAATACCTCCCAGCTGCATGGGCTCAGTCTCTGAGCCGGTGGGAGGAGATGGTTGAGATGCGGAGAGGGGGAACACCGTTAACGCGAGCTCTCTTCCACGAGCTCGGTGACGAAGATCTACCCGTCGTTCTATGCGGATGGCGAGTGCAATCAAAGAGTCCACGCTGGAAGGAACCTCCCGGGAGAGAATCTCATCCTTAACCTCAGCGTGGAGTCCCTCCAGAAAACGAGCGAGCAACGCCGGCTCGTTCCAGTCACTGGAGGCAGCAAGAGTGCGAAACTCTATAGAGTAATCCGTTATGGATCGATCACCTTGACATAGGGAAGCCAGGGCCCTGGAAGCCTCCTTCCCAAAAACTGAACGATCAAAAACCCGTATCATCTCCTCTTTAAAGTTCTGATAATCGTTAGAACACTCAGCCCTTGCCTCCCAGATAGCTGTGCCCCACTCCCGAGCCCGACCAGTAAGGAGTGATATGACGTAAGCGATCCGAGCTCTCTCTCTTGAGTATGTGTTGGGCTGGAGAGAGAACACAATATCACACTGGGTGAGAAAGGAGCGACACTCAGTGGGTTGCCCAGAGTAACATGGTGGGTTATTAACCCTAGGTTCCGGAGACTCGGAAGACCAGGAAGTAGCTGGTGGCACGAGACGAAGACTCTGAAACTGTCCTGAGAGGTCGGAGACCTGAGCGGCCAGGGTCTCAACGGCATGACGAGCAGCAGACAATTCCTGCTCGTGTCTGCCGAGCATTGCTCCCTGGAACTCGACGGCAGTGTTGCGAGAATCCGTAGTCGCTGGGTCCATTCTTGGTCGGATTCTTCTGTTATGCTGGTGAATGAGGACCCAAAAGCGACGTAATAGAAACAGAGTCTTTATTCCAGTCTTAAACAAACAATGATTCTCCTGGATATTATCAAAGGTAAATCCAAAACAGGAAACTGAAATCCTCTCGTCAGAAGAGAGGAACGACTGGAGACGCGACCACAGACTGCAGGTCGCTTCAGGAAGGCACAGGCCGTAGCTGACATAGACACCTGCTCACACGCAGCATCTGAAGAAGGCAAAAACACGACAGGGCGGAACAAGGACACAGAACAGCAAACATCAAACAAGAATCCGACAAGGACAGAAGCGGAAGACAGAGGGAGAAATAGGGACTCTAATCAGAGGGTAAAATAGGGGACAGGTGTGAAAGAGTAAATGAGGTAGTTAGGAGAATGGGAAACAGCTGGGAGCAGGAACGGAACGATAGAGAGAGAGAGCGAGAGAGGGAGAGAGGGAGGGGGAGAGAGAGGGATAGAAAGAGGGAAAGAACCTAATAAGACCAGCAGAGGGAAGCACAGGGACAAGACATGATGATCAATGACAAAACATGACATTATTAAGGAGATGCACTTTCCCCTTCCCTCGTTCTACTACCGTGAAAATCACTGCTCTTTCTCCTATTAATAAAACACTGTTGCCAGTGAGCCATGGTTAAAAGGAGCACAGGATACACTCCTACTCATACAAGTGTTTTCATACATTCCTACCTAATAATACTTTGATATACATGCCTTCCTCGGCGCAAAAAAAGACAAACGATTACCTATCACTGGGAGTGAACTCATGATGTTCCGTGTTGGAGCACACTGTGTAGACCAGTGCACTACAGCAGTTTACAACGCTACGGCAAGCTGTGAGAATACTGTGAATACTGATGGTACCTGATGGTAATAGCACGTTTCAATTATTTGTTTTAGCCTTCCCCAAACCATAGACTTAAATATAACAACTTGGAATTAATACCTAAACTTTAACCCTTTGAGTTGTTTCTGTTTTAACCATGTAACCACGCAGAATTAACCCTGTAACCACGCAGAATTAACCCTGTAACCATGCAGAATTAACCCTGTAACCACGCAGAATTACCCCTGCAACCACGCAGAATTAACCCTGTAACCACGCAGAATTAACCCTGTAACCACACAGAATTAACCCTGTAACCACGCATAATTAACCCTGTAACCACGCAGAATTAACCCTGTAACCACGCAGAATTAACCCTGTAACCACGCAGAATTAACCCTGTAACCATGCAGAATTAACCCTGTAACCATGCAGAATTAACCATGTAACCACACAGAATTAACCATGTAACCACAGAGAATTAACCCTGTAACCACGTGGAATTAACCCTGTAACCACGCAGAATTAACCATGTAACCACGCAGAAATAACCCTGTAACCACGCAGAATTAACCCTGTAACCATGCAGAATTAACCCTGTAACCATACAGAATTAACCCTGTAACCATGCAGAATTAACCCTGTAACCACGCAGAATTAACCATGTAACCACGCAGAAATAACCCTGTAACCACGCAGAATTAACCCTGTAACCATGCAGAATTAACCCTGTAACCACACAGAATTAACCATGTAACCACAGAGAATTAACCCTGTAACCACGTGGAATTAACCCTGTAACCACGCAGAATTAACCATGTAACCACACAGAATTAACCATGTAACCACAGAGAATTAACCCTGTAACCACGCAGAAATAACCCTGTAACCACGCGAAATTAACTCTGTAACCACGCGGAATTAACCCTGTAACCACGCAGAATTAACCCTGTAACCACGCAGAATTAACCATGTAACCACGCAGAAATAACCCTGTAACCACGCGAAATTAACTCTGTAACCACGCGGAATTAACCCTGTAACCTCGCAGAATTAACCCTGTAACCATGCAGAATTAACCCTGTAACCACGCAGAATTAACCCTGTAACCACGCGAAATTAACTCTGTAACCACGCGGAATTAACCCTGTAACCTCGCAGAATTAACCCTGTAACCACGCAGAATTAACCCTGTAAGCACACAGAATTAACCCTGTAACCACGCAGAATTAACCCTGTAACCACGCAGAATTAACCATGTAACCACGCAGAAATAACCCTGTAACCACGCGAAATTAACTCTGTAACCACGCGGAATTAACCCTGTAACCTCGCAGAATTAACCCTGTAACCATGCAGAATTAACCCTGTAACCACGCAGAATTAACCCTGTAACCACGCGAAATTAACTCTGTAACCACGCGGAATTAACCCTGTAACCTCGCAGAATTAACCCTGTAACCACGCAGAATTAACCCTGTAACCACACAGAATTAACCCTGTAACCACGCAGAATTAACCCTGTAACCTCGCAGAATTAACCCTGTAACCTCGCAGAATTAACCCTGTAACCATGCAGAATTAACCCTGTAACCATGCAGAATTAACCCTGTAACCACGCAGAATTAACCCTGTAACCACGCAGAATTAACCCTGTAACCACACAGAATTAACCCTGTAACCACGCAGAATTAACCCTGTAAGCACACAGAATTAACCCTGTAACCACGCAGAATTAATCCTGTAACCACACAGAATTAACCCTGTAACCATGCAGAATTAACCCTGTAACCACGCAGAATTAACCCTGTAACCACGCGGAGTTAATGCATCAAAAATAGACGTTCATCCATAATACATTGAATTCTGAAGGGAAACTATGAGATCTTGTGAATAAGTCATACAATGAGTGTAGTGGCTACAGGTCTCTGATGGACCGTATTCACCCTCATATCCTGTCCATCGTCTTCAGACTTCCTGTCTGCTGAGTCCAGTGAGTGGATCTCAGACTGACTGACTGACTGAGAGATTTTATGATGATGGTTTTATTATAGTGTTCCTAACATGGAGAGCTTTTCCTATATAGGACTGGTGATCATTCAGCAGTATGGGTATCAGTGATCAGCAAAACACAAACCTCCTGAGTGGCGCAGCAGTCCAAGGCAGTGTATCTCTGTGTTCGAGGCGTCACTACAGACCCTGGTTTGATCCTGGGCTGTATCACAACTGGCTGTGATCGGGAGTCCCATAGGGGGGCGCACATTTGGCCCAGTATTGTCCGGATTAGGAGATGGTTTGGCCAGGGTAGGCGTCATTGTAAATAAGAATTTGTTGTTAACTGACTTGCCTAGTTAAGTTAAAAACAAACACTATCATGCAGCATCCTGGAAACATTGCTGGAATGCAACACTCCTCAGTTGTGGTGTGTGACCTTAGTCAAGCCCCGATCAATAAATCCCAGAGCCAGGTCTATTCATAATTGTATCAATCTGCTGTTCTTTATATACACTGGTCCTCAGTCAGAAATGAATGATCAATTAGTGCTTGTTGCTGGGTAAAGTGTGTGTGTGGGGGGGGGGGGTAAAATAGAGAGATGGGGTGGGGGAGTGAGGGTGAAGGAGAAAAATACATGGAAAAACCCAGCACCTTATTCAAAAGTCTGATGCAATCCTGAAACATCTAAATATTTTATCCAACTGTCATGAAATTAAAAGGCTCAAAGAGAGAAGGAGAAAGAGAGGTGGGGGTGGGGCAGAGGTGGAGAGAGAGAGAGAGAGAGAGACGGCAGTGGAATGGTGGGCAGATAGAAGTGGAGGGAGATGAAAAAGGAAAATAAAGGAGTGTTCTTTTAACTCCTTTAATTAGAAAACGGATGATAAGAGTTAATTATCTTGCCTGTTAAATGGAGAGGCCTCTAACCTGGCCTTATCAGAGACAGAGAGAGAGAGAAAGGGATGAAGGAGAGAGGTCTGCTCAGCTACCCACCACAGAGGGCCTTCCTTCACTAGATTACTACATAGATCCATCTTAACTGACAATATTGGTGTTGTGGAAACCTTGAATTGACCAATTATGTTAAACCTATCCAAATATCAGAGAATACTTCAAGGAAGGGACAAAGGAAGGAAAGAAGAAAGGAAGCGAAGAAGGAAGGACGACGGATACATGTTCAAAGTAATCCAACAGGATGATATCCTTCATGGTTACCACCTCAGCAGAACAGTGACCCCTAGTGGTCTAAGAAAGGCAGTACATTGAGATACGATGTCACGCAGTATGAGGATGGAACGTAACGTAGGGCTCATTCATACCAGAGCATGTAACACACAATCTGCCACTAATATGACACATCACACATAACATACTGTGTTACACACCTCAGAGTGTCAGACCTATCCAAAGAGGGACAATGTGTGTGTGTCATATCTGTCTACGGCAGATGATTAGCAGAGACAGATCTGTCTATCCCTCTCCCATTACACTGGGGTCATACGAACACACGGTCTTCACACAGCCAGAGACAGAAAGCCACACAGACAGACCAGAAACCAGAGTGCTTTCATGTATAGAGCAGTAATCAAATGTATACATATTAATCCAGTCAATCTGCTTCTATGACTCAAATGGAATTGCAATGGAATAGAAATGGTTGTCTGTTCTATAAATTCTATTTCTGGAGTTAGATTGTTCCTGAAACAATTTGTAATAAAAACGTTAAACTTGGAAATCAATCAATCCGCCATCATTAACACAATGGAAAAATCGAATGATTTATTATTGAAATAGCATGGGTGACGGAGAAAAACGAATTGTTACAATTTAAGGCCATGTGGCAAACCATAACGCAGGCACAAAGGATGTAAGCATGCAGGTCTGGGCAGATGAGATCTGGTCGTTGTTTGTGTGCATCTGTAAGTTGTTGGTCATATATGTGTATAATAGTATTTGGTGTAAAAAAAAAAAGAAGATTGTTCCTGAGTGCTGAGAGGTGAAAAGGACAATAATTATTCTGTCAATCAAGGATTGGCAGGCGTGTCACAATTAGTAGTGGCGGGGCGGAGAATAATTTACATAACCGTATGCTGTATTAGCATAATTACCATACATAACCATTGATGTATTAGGTGGTATTCTACATAGGGGGTGGGGCTTTGGGGCTTTGTATCATTAATGGGAACAGCAGTGCAGAGATAAAAATACACATTTTCCTCAAATCTACATATTTAAAAGTTAATCATAAATTCAAATATTTTAAGACAACATTTTAAATATAATGCCTGACCTCATCCTAGTCCTCCATGTTACTACATGGATAGGCTAAAGCTGTAGAGGATGATCAACTACTATGTAAGACACAAAGGTCAACTATGATGATAATTTAGTGTCATGGTTCCACCTGTCACCAGAGGGCAGCAGAGACCGTCCTAGAGACATTAACGGCACTCAGGTGTGTCCTATTTACTCATTATGATTTCCGTTGTGCGTTTGTATCCTGAGTGTCTTTTTGAGACTTAGTGTTTGTTGTATTTGCCAGTGTTGCTGTGATCCTTCTGACACTGTTTATCAGTGAAGTATTATGTGAAGACTTCTCAGTGAATTCTCTTCTCTGCACCTGGGTCCAACCTCACCATTTAGAGTACATTTGAGACTGCTTAACAGAGTGGGACAAAACTCAGCCTGAGGGGTTGTGTAAAATGGAGGGACGCAGGTGTCTCAATAGAACAAGACAGAGAACCCACATCTATCCATCAATGATGTCATAAAGTGAGCTATTTTCTACTGTGTTTATGCCTGGGTAATAGGCCGTGTCTATTCCAAAAAGCTACATTGCAGCCAAGGCAAAACAATAAGTTGACTAAAGGAACCAAGGCTAGCTGTAATAGCTGGAGCTCTGTTATCCATAATGTGCAGTTCATCACTTGACCTTCACCATAATCCATGGGAGGACTATAAATGGAATATGCTGGATGATGTCACAATGGGCTGCTAATTCCATTGAATAAAACAGTGGCAAGAACACTGTTTAGCCAGAGCTTAAACATCTCTATGGCTCTGTTTACTGTGAACAGTGAAAAAGTGGCTGATATCATAGAGTTGAGGCTCTTTGCTAGTACAAGATCTTAATTCATTTCTATGGTAACCAGTAGGTTATGTGAGGCTGCAGCTCTGTGTGTTTCTCTTCTGCTCTTCTCAATGCATAACACTACCTGCTAAATATAGAGCTAAATAATAACACTGCTGGTTCCACTCACCTGCTGTGTGCTGCACACACACACACACACACACACACACACATGCGCACACACACGCACACACACACACACACACGCACACACACACACACACGCACGCACGCACGCACGCACGCACGCACGCACGCACGCACGCACGCACACGCACACGCACACGCACGCACACACACACACACAGATATGCACACACATGCATGAACGTACACACACACAGCTGCAGTCTGGCAGTGACCTGGTTAGGACAGGTGTGTGAGAGAGTCACACAGAGATAATCCAGCAGGAGACAGAAGAGAACTGAGACAGGAGGAGGAAAACACTTCTGTGGGCTGTCCTGCTGGAAGAAGAGGAAATGATGAGTGTGAGGGAGGGGAATAGGGGAGGGAGAGAGGGAGAGGATATAAGGATGAGATGTGAAAGGAAGTAGAGGTGGGGATTTGGAAAGAGAGGGTGAGGAGAGAGCAGATGGAGGGAGGGGAGGGAGAACCATTGCAGCTGGTGGTAAGGGGGCCAGTGATGCTCTGTTCTAGCCCAGTCCCGCTGCACTTCAGCAGGGCAGATGGACTGGCATGTCCCCTGTGCCCTTCAGCACCAGGCTCCAGCCCACACACCACTCACAACCTATTATCCACTACTCTAATTACACAAACTCAAACTTGTTGCAGGTTCTTAATAAAGATGTCCATAATACAAATCTATGATCTGATTTTAGGAATACTCTAGTGTTTAGTCCATACCGTCAGAGGACCTCTATAGCATTAGGAGCTACTGTGGTGCAACACCCCTCTCTAGTGGTCAGTCTCTGTAACTGCACCCCTTCACAGAGCAGCACCCAGGCAGTGGACAGCGACAGACAGAGCACTGATAGTCTTTGGCAGAAAAACAGGGAACTGTCACATTTTTCATGAATTGAGATTATATTTCAGAATAGATTACTGTCTATTATATTCAATGATAATGTTTCTATTACAGAACTTTTCAAGTCGTGAGTTAACTAGCAATATTTTAGCATTCAGCCAAACCCTCAGCACAACTGGCTACCACTAATCTCCCATTCCAATAAACAGCCTGTGTGTGTGTGTGCATGTGTGCGTGTGTGTGTGTGTGTGTGCTGTGTTTTGACGCAGTATAAAAAAATACAAATAGAAGGCTGCTGATTCATATCGGGGCATAAAAGCCAGAGTTGTGTTATGTTCTCTTTTAATGAAAACTATCATTTCTACCTCTTGGCTTGGAAAGGAAATGGGCAACACTGCAGGAGTTATGTGGTCATTATGTGCGGAATACAGTAGGAGATCGTCTAATGTGGTATTTCACAGTGTCACAATAGTGACTTTGCAGTATATCTGAATGAGT
>NC_052329.1:28931341-28938727 GCF_016432855.1 Salvelinus namaycush
TCTCTACGCAACATGCAGCAATTTCATAGATGTTACGGTTCATATAAGTAAATAAGTCCATTTAAATGAATTCATTAGGCCCTATGGATTTCACATGACTGGGAATACAGATATGCATCTGTTGTTCACAGATTCCGTAAAAAAAAAACACGACAATGAGCCTCAGGATCTCGAAACGGTATCTTTGTGCATTTAAATTGCCATCGTTAATGTGAAATTGTGTTCGTTGTCCGTAGCTTTTGGCTGCCCGTACCATAACCCCACCACCACCATGAGGCACTCTGTTCACATTGTTGACATCAGCAAACCTCTCCCACACAACGCCATACACGCTGTCTGCCATCTGCCTGGTACAGTTGAAACTAGGATTCATGTGTGAAGAGTACACTTCTCCAGCGTGCCAGTGGCCATCGAAGGTGGGCATTGGCCCAGTCGGTTACGACACCGAACTGCTGTCAGGTCAAGACCCCGGCGAGGACGACGAGCACACAGATGAGCTTCCCTGAGACGGTTTGTGCAGAAACTCTTTGGTTGTTCAAACCCACAGTTTCATCAGCTGTCCGGGTGGCTGGTCTCAGACGACCCTGCTGGTGAAGAAGCCGGATGTGGAGGTCCTGGGCTGGCGTGGTTACACGTGGTCTGCGGTTGTGAGGCTGGTTGGACGTACTGCCAGGAGGTTGGTGGCACCTTAATCAGGGAGGACTGGCTCGTGGTAATGACTGGAGTGGAATAAGTGGAATGGTATCAAATACATCAAACAGATGGTTTCCATGTGTTTGATGCCATTCCATTTGCTCCATTCCAACCATTATAATGAGTGGTCCTCCCCTCAGCAGCCTCCACTGTGCCAAATTCACTAAAACGACATTGAAGGTAGCTTACGGTATAGACATCAACATGCAGTTCTCTGACAGCAGCTCTGCTGGACATTCCTGCAGTCAGCATGCCAACTGCACGCTGTGGCATTGTGCTGTGTGACTAAACTGCACATTTAGAGTGGCCTTTTATTGTCCCCATGCACAAGGTGCACCTGTGTAATGATCATGCTGTTTAATCAGCTTCTAGATATGCCACACCTGTCAGGTGGATGGGTTATCTTGGTAAAGGAGAAATGCTCACTAACAGAACATTTCTGGGATCTTATATTTCAGCTCATGAAACATGGGACCAACACTTTACATGTTTATATGCGTTTATATAGTTTACCCCGGGATCATAAAGGGCCCCCCTCTCTCTTTTATTCCCCCCCCCCCCCTCTCTCTCTGATGATCATCAGACAGTTTCAGCATCTCTGAGTCACTGAGCTCAGCAGTTCTGTTAGGTCCCACAGGATGTTCAACACAAAGTATGTTTATCTGTGTCTGTGTGAGTAAGGGGGAAGACAGAACAGACAGGCGTGTGTGTGTGTGTGTGTGTGTGTGTGTGTGTGTGTGTGTGTGTGTGTGTGTGTGTGTGTGTGTGTGTGTGTGTGTGTGTGTGTGTGTGTGCGTGCGAAACCCTAATACCATGTATTGATGTCTCTTCCCAACCCTCTCACTCTTAACGCCAGTCATCTGCTGACATCATCATCTGAACCACAGAGGCTACAGTGAGAAGGACTGAGAGGGGGGATAGAGAGGAAGAGATGACGTTAGGAGAGAGGGTTCAAGGTTTGGGAGAGGAGGAGAGATGGCGTTAAGGAGGAGAGGGAGGGTCAGGTTTGGGGGAGAGGAGGAGAGATGGCGTTAAGGAGAGAGGGTCAGGTTTGGGAGAGGAGGGGAGATGGCGTTAAGGAGAGAGGGTCAGGTTTGGGAGAGGAGGAGTAGAGAGAAAGTGAGCGAGTGTCTTTAGGTCACAGTGCGATGAGTGGTTTCCATCTGTCTGTCTTGGTGGTTAGTTTCAGGGACCTCTGTCTCATCAGAACTATGCACACACAGCCCCTCTCCCCCCTCACCTCTCTCTGTCCCCCACCCCTGGTTGGTTTCTGGGATGTTTGGAGGAGGTGGAGACAGATTTACACCTTGTACAGTGGATAGATGAAGTCCATAACTCAGCCTAGCTCCCTCTCTCCTTGCTCCCTCTCTCCCTCTATCCATCCCTCCCTATTCTTTTCCTTGGCTGGCGTGGGTCCAGTTTAATTTCTTCACAGACACAGGGTCTAAGAAGGTGAGGAGAGGAGAGGTGAGGAGAGGAGAGATGAGAGGTTTTAGTGTAGCTAGCTGTCAATAGCTCTATTTCCTGTGTTATTGTATACAGCCCTGTGAGTTCAAGGTCCCGTCTCCATCAGCAGGTCTAAGCGGTGCTACCGCTCCTCTCCGGCCTCTATAGCTCACCATAAATCCACCAGCACCACCACACAATCAATGTTTCCTGCTTGGCACTGCCAAAGCCCAAAATGAATATAGATTTTCTGCCCAAACCGCTGCTAAATTATGCAAACCCCTGGTTTATTTCCCGGCTCCATTCTGGCAGGCGATATGGTTCCTCTCCTAACACCGGGCCGGATGCTGCTGCGGAGAAGGGATGGATGGGAGCAGAGGGAGAGGAGGAGAGAAAAGTACTTTAGGAGAGAGAACAGAGTAGGTTTCTGTCTGAGTTTTGGACAAGGTCATTAACTAACTCACAGAAGAGAGAGCTCCAGCAGGTTTGTGAACAATGAATCTGTGTTTTAGTTTTAGGGACCGTTACAGGATGTAAAGACCTTGGTGGGTAGCCTGCTGACCTCACTGCTTTGCTGTGTGCTTGATAATGCACACTGAGTATCAACACATATTCTCACTTTCACTAACGCACACACACATGCTCACACACACACACATGCTCACACACACAAAGTGGTCAGTAGATCCGGGGAAGGCACGAATGGTCTTTGCTACCTGTAGGTTCAGAACGGAACCTCTGAACATCACTTGTCCTTTTTGGGGTCTCACTAAGTTGTAGAGTGAGGAAGGCTTTGGCTGTAGTTGGGTGTGGCGTTGACAAGGCAAAATGAGTGTTGGATTGTGTGTGTGTGTGTGTGTGTGTGTGTGTGTGTGTGTGTGTGTGTGTGTGTGTGTGTGTGTGTGTGTGTGTTGTGTGTGTGTGTGTGTGTGTGTGTGTGTGTGTGTGTGTGTGTGTGTGTGTGTGTGTGTGTGTGAGACCTGAGCTAGTATTCTGTCTGGGTCGAGTGGGGACAGGGCCATCAGTAACTCCCGGGGGAAATTGAAATGATCGGCTCGTTCAGTCACACAGCAAGTCCATTACTGAGCAGGAAACCTCGCAATCACACACCACCACACTCCTCCCTTCTCTTCCTCTCTATCTCTCTTTCGCTCTCCTCCCCATCCTTCACTCTCTCTGTCCCCTCGATATCTTCATCTATCTCCTTCTCCTCTCTCATTCAATCTATTTTCTCCCCTTTTCTCTTAACTAGCTCTTCCTCCCATCTTAATGTCTCTCTCTCTCTCCTTTCTCTCTCTCTGTCAGAGGCCCCAGGTGACCTGTGTAAAACCTGTGTGAAAGCCTGTCTGAGTGTGTCTGAGAGTGTGGGTCAAGGTCTGTGTGTGTGTGTGTGTGTGTGTGTGTGTGTGTGTGTGTGTGTGTGTGTGTGTGTGTGTGTGTGTGTGTGTGTGTGTGTGTGTGTGTGTGTGTGTGTGTGTGTGTGCGTGCGTGAAGGCTGTCTGTCTGGGATGGTATTAGGGGGATTTGGGGAGGCCAGGGTGACATTGATTCTAAGCGAAGTGGCGTTAGAGAGCAGGGTTTAACTAAATTCGTAGTCTAGCTGGGATAGGACATTTCTCATGCATGACACCATTAGAGTTAATGTTGGACAGAGCAGGTTGACGTCACCACTCACCAAGCATATTGGAGGACAGCTCAAACCCCAGACCTCATAGAATAATGTCTTCAGTAATCACATGCAATAAAAGTCATTACCACTTCAGCAGAGAGAGAGAGAGAGGGACGGACAGAGAGAGAGAGGGACGGACAGAAAGAGAGAGAGAGAGAGAGGGATGGAGAGAGAGAGAGGGACGAACAGAGAGAGAGGGACGGACAGAGAGAGAGGGCCGGACAGAGAGAGAGAGAGAGAGAGAGAGAGAGAGAGAGAGAGAGAGAGAGAGAGAGAGAGAGAGAGAGAAGAGAGAGAGAGAGAGAGAGAGAGAGAGCGGGGGGGGGACAGACGGACGGACAGAGAGAGAGGGACGGACAGAGAGAGAGAGAGGGACAGAGAGAGAGAGAGAGAGACGGACAGAGAGAGAGGGAGGGAGAGAGAGAGAGAGAAAGAGAGAGACGGACAGAGAGAGAGAGGGAGAGAGAGAGGGGGGACAAAGAGAGAGAGAGGGACGACAGAAAGAGAGAGAGAGAGAGGGACAAACAGAGAGAGAGAGAGAGGGACAAACAGAGAGAGAGAGAGGGACGGACAGAGAGAGAGAGGGACAGACAGACAGACAGAGAGAGAGAGAGAGAGAGAGAGAGAGAGAGAGAGAGAGAGAGAGAGAGAGAGAGAGAGAGAGAGAGAGAGAGAGAGAGAGAGAGAGAAGGGGGAGAGAGGAGAGAGAGAGAGAGAGAGAGAGAGAGAGAGAGAGAGAGAGAGAGAGAGAGAGGAGAGAGAAGAGAGAGAGAGAGAGAGAGAGAGAGAGAGAGAGAGAGAGCGAGAGAGAGAGAGAGAGAGAGCGGGGGGGGGGACAGACGGACGGACAGAGAGAGAGGGACGGACAGAGAGAGAGAGAGGGATGGACAGAGAGAGAGAGAGAGAGACGGACAGAGAGAGAGGGAGGGAGAGAGAGAGAGAGAGAGAGGGAGGGACGGACAGAGAGAGAGGGGAGAGAGAGAGGGGGGCAAAGAGAGAGAGAGGGACGACAGAAAGAGAGAGAGAGAAGGGACAAACAGAGAGAGAGAGAGAGGGACAAACGAGAGAGAGAGAGGGACGGACAGAGAGAGAGAGGACAGACAGACAGACAGAGAAGAGAGAGAGAGAGAGAGAGAGAGAGAGAGAGAGAGAGAGAGAGAGAGAGAGAGAGAGAGAGAGAGAGAGAGAGAGAGAGATTAACCTACTGCTCACCTCTTGGCCACAGCACAGTAGACTATATGATCACAGACATTGACCCTTTCTCTCTCAGCTCATTCACTGTCAAGCCACTAACACCTCTGTCTGAAATTACGTTGTTCCTCAAAAGAACAGACATGGAAACAACCACACATTCACAGCCCAGTAAGCTGTACAACATCAGAAATTCATACAGATGGGCCCCAAAACAGCACAGAAGCATACCAGAAAGCAACCTGGAACATTAAAATTGGTAAGAAAAGAACAGAATTCTTTAACCAGGGGTGGGGCCTTCGCCAGGGTTGCAATCTGAGCCCTGCACTCTTCAATATTTACATTAACGAATGTGTCTGACAGACCAATCAACCTGCACATGTACTCTACTGTATGTTTATTGTTATTGTTGAATGTATGGTTATTTTGACCCTTGGTTATTGTTGTTACTGTTGTCCCGTTGACCATTTTGATTCTCATTTTTATATTGTAAATAAGCTTTGGCAATATGTACATTGTTACGTCATGCCAATAACGCAAATTGAATTGAATTGAATTGACAGACAGAGAGAGAGAGAGGGACAGACAGACAGAGAGAGAGGGACAGACAGACAGAGAGAGAGAGGGACGTACAGAGAGAGAGAGAGCGACGGACAGAGAGAGAGAGAGAGAGAGAGAGAGAGAGAGAGAGAGAGGGACAAAGAGAGAGAGGGGCGGACAGAGAGAGAGAGGGACGGACAGAAAGAGCGAGAGAGGGACGGACAGAGAGAGAGAGAGAGAGAGAGAGGGACGGACAGAGAGAGAGGGGAGAGAGAGAGAGCGAGAGAGAGAGGACGAACAGAAGAGGAGGGACGGACAGAGAGATAGAGAGAGGGACAGAGAGAGAGAGAGAGAACGGACAGAGAAAGAGAGAGAGAGAGGATGGAGAGAGAGAGGGGCGGAACAGAGAGAGAGGACGGACAGAGGAGAAAGAGAGAGGGACGAACAGAGAGAGAGAGAGGGATGGACAGAGAGAGAGAGGGACGGACAGAGAGAGAGAGGGGCGGAGAGAGAAAGAGAGAGAGGGACGGACAGAGAAAGAGAGAGAGGGACGGACAGAGAGAGAGAGAGGGACGGACAGAGAAAGAGAGAGTGACGGACAGAGAGAGAGAGAGAGTGACGGACAGAGAGAGAGAGAGAATCGGCAGCACCTGGTATCACCCTACACAACACTGAAATCAAGTGTCTGCTGTACGCAGATGACCTGGTGCTGCTGTCTCCCACTAAAGAGGGGTTCAGCAGCACACCTAGATCGTCTTCACAGGTTCTGTCAGACCTGGGCTCTGACCGTTAACCTAAAAAAAACAAATATAATGATATTCCAAAAAAGGTCGGGAAATAAGGATGACAAATATAAATTCATTTGGACACAGTTCTTAGAACACAACCAAAACTACACATATAGGACTAAATATCAGCAACACAGGTAGCTTTCACATGGCTGTGAATGAGCTGAGTGACAAAGCAAGAAGAGCATTCTATGCCATTAAAAGGAACATCAAAATTGAAATTCCAATTAGAATCTGGCTCAAAATTTTTCAATCAGTTATAGAACCAATTGCTCTATATGGCAGTGAAGTATGGGTCCACTCTCTAATAATGAATTTACTAAATGGGACAAACATCCAACTGAAAATTGCATGCAGAGTTTTGCAAGACTGTATTGCAAGTACAAAGAAAAACTCCAAATAACGCATGTAGGGCAGAATTGGGCCAATACCCCCTCCTCATTCGAATAGAAAAAAGAGCCATCAAATTTTACAACCATCTAAAAACAAGTGACCCTAAAACATTCCATCACACAGCTCTACAATGTCAAGAGATGAAACCAGAGAAGAGTCCCCTCAGCCAGCTGGTTCTGAGGCTCAGTTCACCAACCCAAACCAACCCCATAGAGCCTCGGGGACGCCCTCAGAAAATCTGGCCCAACCAAATCATCACAAAACAAAAAGAAAAATATATAACCTATTGGAAAGACACCACAAAAAATCAAAGTAAACTTCAATGCTATTTGGCTCTAAACAGACAGTACATGGTGGCAGACTATCTGACCACTGTGACTGATAGAAAACTGAGGAAAACATTGACTAGGTACAGACTCAGTGAGCACGTCTGGCTATAGAGACCGGTCGTCACAGACAAACCTGGTTGCCCAGAGAGGACAGGCTGTGCTCACTCTGCTCCAGGGGAGAGGTAGAGACAGAGGTGCATTTCCTACTACACTGTGACAAATACTCAGACCTAAGAGCATATTCTTTCCCAAAATTATAACTCAATACAAAGAATTTAAACTGGGCGCTTCTCTTCCTTCTGTATGCCGTTATGCACGTTTTCCTGTCTGGTCTCGT